>NW_026781315.1:200000-399717 GCF_030144855.1 Hypanus sabinus
CTTTATTCGGAATAAAGTGGCAGAAATCGTGACTCAACTAGAGATAGGTCGGTATGACATTGTGGGCATTACTGGTGGCGGCTCAAAGAAGGTCATAGTTGGGAAGTTAACATCAGATTTATACTTTTTTATAGAAAGGACAGGCAGGAACGCATAGGCAGTGGTGTGGGGTTGTTGTTCAGCGATGGAATTACATGCTTATAAAGATGTGACATCGGGTCCGAGAATGTTAACACTTTGTGGTTGGAGTTGAGAAACTACAACGGTAAAAAAATACATACTGTAATGGGAATGATATTGAGGCCTCCAAATAATAGCCAAGATGTGGCCTTGAAATGACAAATGGAACTGGAAAAGGCATGAAATAAGGGTAATGATAACATTGTAATGGGGAATTCAATATACAAGGAGATTGGGAAAAGCAGGTTGATGTCGGATCGCGAGAGAATTTGCTGAATGCCTCTCAGATGGATTTTTAGAGCAGCTTGTGCTTGAGCCTACTCTGGGAAAGACTATCTTAGTTTCGGTGTTCTGTAATAATCCAGATCTTATTCGGAAGCTAACGTAAAGGAACCCTTAAGAAGACAGCTATCATAAGAACATAAGAAATAAGCGATAGGAGCTTGAGTAGGCCATCCGGCCCATCGAGACTGCTCCGCCATTTATTAAGATCAATTCTGGTCTGTCCGTAATATCAGCTCCATCTAACTGACTTTTCTCAGTAACTCTTCATTCCCCTATTTTGTAAAAATCTATCTAAATGTGTCTTAAATATATTTAGTGAAGAAGCCTCAACTGCTTTCTTGGCAGAGAATTACAAGATTCACCATTCATTCCCTTCATCTCCGTCCTAAATCTTCTGCCCTGAATCTTGAGCCGATGTCCCCTACTTGTAGTATCACCTAACAATGGAGACAATTTTCTTACTTCTATCTTATCTATCCCGTTCATAATTTTGTATGTTTCTAAATGATCCCCTCTCATTCTTCTGAATTCCAGAGACTATAGCCCTAGACGACTCAATGTCTCCTCATAAGTTAATCACTACGTCTTTGGAATCAACCTGGTAAACATCTTCTGCACTGACTCCAAATTCAGTCTATCTTTCCTCAAGTATGGAGATCATAACTGTACACATTACTCCAAGTGCGGCCTCACCAGTACCCTGGATAGATGCAGCATGACTTCGCTGCTGTGGAATTCAATCCCTCTAGCAATGAGGGCCAACATTCCGTTTGCCTTCTTAATAAACTGTTGTACATGCAAGCCAACTTTTTGCGATTCATGCACAAGCACTCCCACGTCCTTCTGCACAACAGCACGCACGAATCTTTCACTGTTTAAATAATAATCTGTTCTTCTATTATTCCTTCCAAAGTGGATGAAGTCGACTTGACCAACGTTGTATTCCATCTGCCAGACCTTGGCCAACTCACTAAACCTATTTATATCCCTCAGCAGACACTCCTCATCCTCTGTACAATTTGCTTTTCCACTCAGTTTAGCGTCATCAGCAAATTCTGCTACTCTGCTCTCAGCCCCTTCTTCCAAACCATCAATGTAAATGGTAAACAGCTGTGGGCCCAGCAGCGACCCCTGCGGCACCCCACTCACCACTGACTGCCAACCGGAAAAACAGCCATTTATACTAAATCCCTGCATTCTATTGGATAATCAATCTACTATCCATGTCAATACACTTCATCCGACTTCATGCATCCGTATCTTATTTACAAGTCTCTTGTGCGGCACCTTATGGAGCGCCTTCTGCAAATCCAATTATACGACATCCACCTGTTCCCTCTAACCTCTGCACTCATTATGTCCTCAAAGAACGCCAGCGAGTTTGTCCAATAGGACCTGACCCTTATGAATCCAAGCTGCGTCTGTCAAATGGAATTTATTGTTTCTAAATGTTTCTCTCTTTCTTCCTTAATGACAACTTCAAGCATTTTCCAGATAACAGATGTTAAGCTAACTGGTCTACAGTTGCCTGTCTTCTGCCTGCATACTTCTTTAAAAAGTGGCGTGAGGTTTGCTGTGTTCCAATCCTCCGGGACCTGACCAGAGTCTAGAAAGATTTGGTAAATGATTACGAAGAACTACTATACTACTATATCCTCCGCCAATTCCCTCAGCACCCTGGGATGCATACCACCAGGAGAGTTATCTACCTTCAGGCCCTTCAGTTTTCTCATCACTATCTCTTTAGTGACAGCGATTTTATTGAGGTCTTCACCTACCATTTCGTTTATAACATCACTCTTTGGCACAGACGTGTTCTCCACCGTGAAGACCGACACAAGTTAGTCGTTCAATGCCTCAGCCAGTACAATTTCCCTCTCTCGTCTTCCAAGGGACCTACGTTGACTTTAGACAAGCTCTTCCTCTTTATATATATATATATAGAAACATAGAAACATAGAAAACCTACAGCACAATACAGGCTCTTCGGCTCACAAAGTTGTGCAGAACTTGTCCCTACCTTAGAAACCACTAGGCTTACACATAGCCCTCTATTTATCAAAGCTCCATGTAGCTATCCAGAAGTCTCTTAAAAGACTGTATCGTATCCGCCTCCACCACCGTTGAAGGGAACCCATTCCATGTTCTCACCACTCTCTAAGCAAAACACTTACCCCTGACATCTCCTCTGTACCTACTCCCAAGCACCTTATACCTGTGTCCTCTCCTGGCAACCATTTCAGCAGTGGGAAAAAATAAAACACTGACTATCCACACGATCAATGCCTCTCATCAACTTATACACCCCAATCATGTTACCTCTCATCCTCCGTCGCTCCAAAGGAGAAAAGGCCGAGTTCACTCAACATATTCTCATAAGGCATGCTCCCCAATCCAGGCAAAATCTTTGTAAATCTCCTCTGCATCCTTTCTATGGCTTCCACATCCTTCCTGTAGTGAGGCAAACAGAAGTGAGCACAGTACTCCAAGAGGGGTCTTACCAGGGTCCTATATAGCTACAACATTACCTCTCGGCTAAATTCATTTCCACGATTGATGAAGTCCAATGCAGCATACACTTTTTTAACCACAGATTCAACATACGCAGCTGCAATGAGAGTCCTATGGACTCAGACCCCAAGATACCTCTGATTCTTCACACTACCAAGAGTCTTACAATTAGTACTTGTTATCTTGTACTTCTCACGTGAGAGTGATGTTGAAGCTATACTGGACTTAAGATAATGGTCTTCTGATGGTGGAGTGACGTCATTTTCCCGCCAGTAGAGGTCATGTGACAGTTTTCTTTTACAGGGTATAAAATAAAGACCACCTCCCTGTGAGGAGGGGAAGTTCTTGACTGGATTTACCATTTTGACTCTATGCCACTGCGTGGTCCAATATTATGACGCAGTTTGGTTGAAAGGTGGAGTTTTATTTAATGCCTAAAGTATAAAAGTTCATTGCTTGTAGTTCTTTATAATACTGCCAGTTAAAAACCAGTGGAGAGTGCAGATCAGAGTTCGGGAGCTAAAAGATCGAGGAAAGTCGATTTCGACGGTGAAACAGGTTCGAGCTTGTTTGATCCTCATTCGGAAGGACTTCGTTGGCTGTGCCCGTGTTAACCCCTGCAAATAATAGCAGAAAGGTTTGGGTACAGTTTTGTAAAGTGAAGGTCAGTGCTTTTAAGCCATTTCATTTTCATCTTCGTAAATTTTCTGGGAAACATATAGTTCGACTGGGAACCGCAACAACACGACGTGAAAGAGTATTTAAATCGTTTAATTGTCTCTCCTTTAATGGACTGTAAGCATTTTGACCTTTTGCAGTATTACTTTGACGAACTGTTTTTGGAACATCGCTTTAAGAACTTTTTTCGCTTTATTCATTTAAGAACTGTTTAAACTGCCGCACAGCAGCTGATTTCTGGTTGCGTTAGCTGTTTGTTTACTTTTGGGGTTTGTTTTTCAGTGTTTAATAAATGTTTTAATTGTTATCAAAAAAAACCCTGCCTCACTTATACATTTGTTGTTGCTGAATCCGTAACATAAATATGGGGGCTCGCCCGGGATGAACTATTTTTTTATAGTTTAACTGTTTGTTAAATTTTGAACCGGTGTTTTGGAAAAGGGGCATACTCGATTCTTTTGTCCGATTGGTATGTGAGTGGTATTCGGCAACAATGCATATTGATCAGATTCTGGCTTCGCCAAACGCGGAGTTGTCAGCGAAGGCGAACAATAAGGACGTGCCTGAGATAGCTAGTACATTGGAACTTAAAGGTATTTCGTGGTCTACATCAAAGGCACTAATACAGAGAAAAATCGTGTCACACTATGTAGATTCAGGTGATTCTGATTAATCGATTTAGAGTCGTTTCCAATAAGTAATCTAGACATGCAGTTGGAAATCGAACAAATGAAGTTGGAACAAAGTAAAGCAGATTTGGAGCGTTGTAGGTTAGAAGCTGATAATAAAAAGAGGGAGTTTGAATATGCGATGGCGGAATTAAGGTCTCAGAATCAATCTATTGGTTCTAGAAAACCGTTTGTTGCTAATCAAAAAATAAAATTGGTCCGTCCATTTAGTGAAACAGAAGTAGAAAGATATTTCCAACGTTTTGAAACGATTGCTCAGATTTCAGAGTGGCCGAAAGATAAATGGTCAGTGTTGTTACAGAGTGTAATTAAAGGCAAAACACAACAGGTTTATATAGCTTTAACTGCTGCGCAAGCACTAGGTTATGATATCGTGAAACAGGATATTTTGAAAGCTTATGCATTGGTCCCAGAAGCGTATAGAGACAGATTTAGAAGTTTGAAGAAGTCTGTGGAAAAAACTTATGTGCAATTTGCCTATGATAAAGCTGTGTGTTTTGAGAGATGGATTCCCTCTAAAAATGTAAATGGAGACTATAATACATTGAAAAAGCTGATTTTAATGGAGGAATTCAAAAGAAGCATCCCTGTTGAAGTAAGGACTTACTTAAATGAGAGGGATACTGATACATTGCAGCACTCTGCTAGATTAGCTGATGTGCATGTTTTAATTCATAAGAATAAATTTCCTCAGGGCAGAATTTTTAAGAGGAAAAATGACACAGAGACTCAAGGTCAATCAGAAATTAAATCAGAAGTTAATGAGAAAGGTAAGGAGGAAGGAAAATCTGTGAAGGAAAGATAGTTTGTTCCTATTTGTAACTATTGTAAGAAATCTGTCTATGTAATAGCTAACTGTTTCCGATTGAAAAATGAAGAGAAGGAAGCAGTCCCAGATGTGTGCAACATTCTGGAACACCTGTAAAATTACAGGGTTTGATAATCACAAATGAGGCTTTGTTAGAGTCTGACCAAGTTAAAAAGGAATACGATCATTTTATAACTGAAGGGTTTATGTCCTTGAAAGAAGGATCTACTCCAGTGCCAATAAAAATCCTTAGGGATACTGGAGCTTCTCGATCACTGATGTTAGACAGTGTATTGAAGTTTAATAAAGAGTCTGCTACTGGTGAGGTAAATTATATACGAGGTGTTGGGAGTGTCTTTATGCCTGTGCATTTGCATAAAGTAAATTTAAAATCAGAGTTAGTTGCAGGACTTGTTAAAGTAGGGTTAAAGCCTAGCTTACCTGTGAAGGATATTTCTTTATTGTTAGGTAATGACTTGGCAGGTGGACGTTTTTCCTGAAGTGGATTTGACAATGGAGTCAGAGGAACCACAGATGAATTCGAGCACAGAAAATAATGATATGCCAACAACCTGTGCTTAAGGCACCTGACTTTGGAAAACCCTTTTCATTAGCTGGAGATGCCAGTGATGAGGCTGCAGGAACACTAATAATGCAAAGGGATGAGGTTGATGAAGTTGATCATCCCGTGGCTTACTCTTGTAAGAAATTTAATAAGCATCAAAGAAACTATTCGACAATAGAGAAAGAATTGTTTTCCCTTGTTTTAGCTTTAGAACATTTTGACGTATATGTTGGTACAACTCAAAAACGACATAGTTTACACTGATCATAATCCGTTAGTGTTTCTGATTAAGACGAAAAACCGAAACAGAAGGTTATTAAATTGGAGTTTGATGTTACAAAAGTACAATATTGTGATAACTCATATTAAAGGTAAAGATAATGTGATTGCTGATTGTCTATCTCGATGTTGAATGTACACTGTAATTTTATTTAATGGAGTGTTTTTTAACATTCGTAACACTCCTACTGTGTTGTAAGTTGTAAGATGCTATATCATAATACTATGTATACTGTGCATGTTATAACATTTATACATCTCTTTTTTTGTAACTAATTGTTAAAATTTTGTTCTTGACAGACCAATTTTTTTGGAGGGAGATGTTACATACCCTTGGGTATCTTGTACTTGTCACGTGAGAGTGGTGTTCATGTTACACTGGACTTAAGGTAATGGTATTGTGATGGTGGAATGATGTCATTTTCCGGCCAGTGGAGGTCATGTGTCAGTTCTTTCTACAGGGTATAAAAGGAGAACCCATCCCTGTGAGGAGGGGCAGTTCGTGGCTAGATTTGACATTTTGACTCCATGCTACTGCGTGGTCCAGTATTATGAAGCAGTTTGGTTGAAAGGTGGAGTTTTATTTAATGCCTGAAGTTTAAAAGGTCATTGCCCTCAGTTCATTTATAATACTGCCAGTTAAATATCAGCGGAGAGTGAAGATCGGAGTTCGGTCGCTAAAAGATCGAGGAAAGGCGATTTCGACGGTGGAACAGTTTCGACCTTGTTTAATCCTCATTCGGAAGGAATTTGTTGGCCGTGCCCGTGGTAACATCTGCAATAATAGCAGAAAGGGTTGGGTACAGTTTCGTTAAGGAAAGGTCAGTGCCTTTAAGCCGTTTCATTTTCAATTTCGTAAATTCTCTGGGAAAAGTATAGTTCGCAGCAACACGACGTGAAAGAGAATTTAAATCGTCTCATAAAGTCTCTCGTTTAATTGACTGCAAACATTTTGAACATTCGCAGTACTGCTTTGAAGAACTGTTTTTGCAACATCGTTTTAAGAACTGTTTTGGCTTTATCGCTTTAAGAACTGTTTTAGCAGCCGCACAGCAGCTGACTTCAGGTTGCGTTCGCTGTTTGTTTACTTTTGGGGTTTGTTATTCAGTGTTTAAGAAATGATTTATTTGTTATAAAAAACAATTATTGTTGCTGAATTTGTAACAGCAGGGATAGGATTGGGATTAAATGACCCTTTGTTGTATAGTATCGGCGCAAATAATCCCCATTACCACCGCTGAAGCAAAAGATTTGTTCACAATACTGGGACCACTGTCACACCCACTTCTGACCCGTAACTACTGTCTTTACCGGCTTACCGAAGCAGTGAATGTATATTCCTGTAGTGTAGCACGCACTTTATCATCTGACATCTACGCTTCCATCTTATCATATTGTAACCATCCATTTACTACCTGGTAACTACCTAGTAAAGCTCTGTAAGATTGGTTAGACATGACCTACTACACACTGGCCCATACTGACTATCGCTGATGTTCCTGTTTGTCCAGATACTTCCCGTCATACCCCATGACCAGCGTAGTCTGAACACCGAGGACAATTCATCATTACATAATACTTGGCGAGTCCCTTCCTAGCAAAGCTATCGAGATCATCCAGCGGTCGGTACTGATATTTATGGCCGATTATTTTTAAATTCTCCTGCAGTTTATTATCTGACGCATTGAGAGTAGTCTGGAAAAGCAAGGCGTCAAAGCTTTAAATAATTAATCGACTTGCTTAACTACAGCAAGATACGGTACGCTCGATCGAGCACGGAACATAGAATATTACAGCACAGTACACGAGGTTCTGATGGGCTTTCAACTAATGTAAGTCCGATCTAACACTTCCCCCTGCATCTGAATAAGAAGCAAAGGTTTCAAAGGTGCATTTAAAGAATCAGACCCAGATTTAATATCACAGACAGACGTCGCGAAATTGTTAACTTTACAGTAGCAGTACAATGAAATAGAGGATAAATAAATATAGAGAAAACAAAACCGAGATCCAGATGGCAGCGGGGGAAAAAGCTGTTCCTGAATCGCTGAGCCTGAGCTTTCAGGCTTCTGTATCTCCTTCCCGATGGTAACACTGTGTGGAGGGCACGTCCTGTTAGTGGGCAATGTTAATGATGGGCGTCACTGTGACAAGAATCATCCCTTGTACCAATGATCAATGAGATACAGAGAATCTATATTTAACAACAAGTATCTTTTATTATTTCTACTAAAAGCACATAGATTTACACACTATCTCCTTTGCGCACCCTACTGGAAACCCAGACACCCCATGAACAGTCAATGAAGATAAAAGGTATTACCCGGGAAAAGAGTCTACGCTGGCAAGGCATTCCATAGAAACATAGAAAACATAGAAAATCTACAGTTCAATACAGGGCCTTCGGCCCACAAAGTTGTGCCGAACATGTCCCTACCTTAGAAATGACTAGGTTTACCTATATCCCTCGATTTTTCAGAACTTCATGTACCGATCCAATAGTCTCTTAAAAAGACCGAATCGTATCCGCCTCCTCCACTGTTGCCAGCAGCCTATTCCACACACTCTCTGAATGAAAAGACTTACCCCTGACATCTCCTCTGTACCGACTCCCAGCACCTTCAACCTGTGTCCGCCTGTGGCAACCATTTCAGCCCTGGGAAAAAGCAGAATATCCACACGATCAATGCCTCTTATCATCTTCCGATCCTCATGTTACCGATCTCCACGTGTCCGTGTGGTCCTACTTTTCGGCAATGGTTGGGGTCTGGCCGCTGGAGAGTTATCTCCCCGGCATATTTGAAGCTCCGGAATCTTATATTGTTCCTCATCAATTGAACCATTGGATCCCCAAACCATTGGCTCAAGGTCACCTGACCTACCTGGGTCACCTGGTTACTGACCATTGTACAGAGCAACAACCAACATATTTTACGTGGCTCTGCCCACCCCAGCCTTGTGTATTCGTATCTTTACACCCTGACTGGTCCAAACCAGTTAAATGAGGCAAACCAGACATAGTCTAACGAGACTACAGATTGCTTCTTTGACATGTCTGGCATTTTACATAACAAGTAGCTGCTCCTCTGAGCATGGTCTCAGGTTTATTGCTCTGATTAGATTGCCCCAGAGTTCAAAGACCACGCCCTTCACATAACAAATGTCGACTTGTTTGAGAATGGTCTCAGGTTGAGCAGATCATTACCTGAAGCTCCCTGTGTCCACATTCAATTCCTCAGATTAAATTATTCCAGATCAAGAATCAGTTCATAGCCCACAAAATGGGGGGAAACAGAGAGAACTGGTTTGTCTGCTTCCACTGTCCTTGATCAGACTGTAAGTCTTCTGGCCAACAGAGTTTTATGAGCCATTCAATCTGACACGACAGTATCTTTCTCGGGTCTGCTGTCGTCTGAATGCACCAGGGTGAATGATGCAGGTCTTGCAGAGATGCCTAGTAGGGGTCGAAGGGGTTTACAGAAATGAGGTGTGATGTGGGGTTGGAATGTTTTTGCAGAGGGGCCTCGGTACATGGCCCTGAGGGGCTCCTGTGTTGAAAATCAGAGGGGTGGAAGTGAGGGAGCCCACCCTCTCTATCTGCTCGCGATCTTAAAGGCAAGGTCAAGGACGAGATCTGTGAGCATCCTGTCGAGCCTTGGGGGAATTGCGCCGTCTGTCGATCCGTTATGTCGTTAGGCAAATCATAAGGGGTCCAGCACCCTCCTTTCGTAAAAGGGTTACATACACTAAACACACAGGCCCGTGTCAGTCACCAAGTAATCTCAATGCCCCGCTGTGTCCCCACAACCTCGTGTCATTCCAGATACCCATCCCATTGCCCCATTCTCAGCACACTTCGTCGTGTCAGGAACCAAACTAATCACTCTAACCCCTCCCGTCCCACAGCCCATTGTCAGTCCCCAATGTAATTAACTGTGCAAGTGGAATTTTGATGATATTATGCTGAAACATCAAAGCATAAATCAGGAACAGACATGTCCCGTCTTGGAAAATGCACAACAGAAATGTGAAGGTATTTTATGCTGCACTTATATGGGGTTCTGGACATATTTGCCCCATTAAGACAGAGGGAAGACGGCAGGGTGAAGGAATCATGGTTGACAAAAGATGTGATACAGCTGGTCAAGAGGAAGAAAGAAGCTTCAGGAAGCTGACCTCAGGATTAGAAAGCAAGGATCTGACATTACTGTATTTTTATAAAGTAGCCGGGGGCAAACTGGAGAATGGAATTATGATAACTAGAAACGTCTACAGAAGATCTGCAGTGGCTTTAAGGATAATCCCAAACCATTCTAGATGTATGTGAAGAAAAGGATGACTGGAATGAATGTAGGACCGGTCGAATATGAAACAAGCTCCTGAGGACGGATGAAGATGGGCAGGTCCGGAATGAAAACTTTTGTTCACTATTCACCAGTCAGACGGACATTTGTGAGGAGAGCATTAATCAGGCGGAGTTGCGACAACATACCGAGGTTAAGAGAGAGGCTGTACTGGAACTTCTAGAAAAAAGTACAGTAGGTTAAATACGTCTTCATGTGTGGTCGGGAGAAAGCCTGAGTGACTGCGTGAAGCGGTGAGTCCTACTTCAGTGATGGACAAATTATCAGAGAACCTTCTTAGAAACAGGATTTACGAGAGTTTGGAGAAACATTACCTAATTTGGGAGAGTCAGTATGGCTTTGTGAGGGGCAGATCATGTCTCACGACCCTAGTTCAATTCTGTGAGGATGTGACGGTTAAGCATGGCAGGACCTTTCAGAAGGCTTGGTACCCTGGAAAAGTTGGCTCGTGGATTCAGGACTGAAGCCCCAGAAGGCAGAGGATAGTTGTGGATGGAGCGTTTTCTCCCTGGACGCTGGTGCCAGTGGTGTCCCGCAGAGATCTGTTCTGAGACCCCAGGATATTTGTGCATTAAAATGATGTGAATAAATAAGTGGAAGGCGCTGAGAAGTTGCAGATGGTGCTCAACCCGGAGTGTTACGGAGTGATTCACTTTGGAAGAATGAATTTGAAGGCTGAGGTGATACTTTCTCGAGTCAACCGAGGGCCGCACATTAGTACGAGTTCCACAATGGAAACAGAGTGATGAGACTTTCTCCAATAAGCCGAGGGCCACTCATCGCTACGAGAACCACAATCGGCACGGAGCGGTGCACTGCAGGAACAGAAGGAAGTGTGATTGACAGGTGAGCTTGACCACATCTGCTGTTCTGAACGTAGTCATAGTGACGCTCGCAAGGCAATATACGTGACAGTAAATCAAGAGGAAAAAATACAACTTCGTGGGAAATGATACAACAGCTGAGAACCTGCTGATTGATCATAGATTTTGCTTACTATATTTGTTCAAACAGAGAATAGATGGAGAAATAGTGGTAGAATTGTAGCAGGTCTGAGAATATCTTTAAAGTTAAACAGACTGCATCTCTCGTCACTGACAGAGGTCAAGTTCCTGCCAAACGACCCATGTGTGCGCTGGAAAGCATTGTACTTCAAACTCTCCTCAGCCCTCGCTAATCTCCCGAAGACACTCTTCCTTTTTGATCACAGGTCTCTGGAATATCGCTGTGGATCTTTTAAAGTGTTTTGAGGAATATGTGCAGTGTATTTAATTGCAACACATATCAGCTGTCATTGTTTATTCCAGCACTCAAACTGCCCGGAATGGCTGCAACGAACGAAAGAAAAGATGATAAATGTTCTCCTTTAATAAAGAAGTGTTCTCCGTTTCACCCGCCAGAACAAACTTCTTCCCTTAACTTCAGAAGCAAATGTGCTCCATCAAATGTTACAAATTAAATCGACTTCAAGCCGAATGCCTGACTTAAAAGCAACAATGACAAAATATATCTTCAGTCAAATAGCTGAAGCCAGGTGTAATGAAAAATGACATGGAAAAACAGGACATCAAATTTTGTTTTAAAGTCATTACATTGCAAAATCCCTTGAGGAGTCAAATTCATGACACGTGGATAAATAGTTTAACGCAAGGTATTTGTGCAGTTGGTTGTCAGTAATGTCCCTGACGTGACAGGCACACTAATTGCCTCAGTGGAATTGCTCTCACCTCAACAAAAGTCTGCTGAACCGATCGCCAGTCCATCTGAGCAGCTGAAACGTTCTGTACAACTGAACGCTGCTTCTGGCGGAATATGGGATATGCGGCAATTTACTACATCGCGGCCATTTTCTATCCCACACTTGTAGCGGTTGGTGTCCCCGGTAAGATACCAGATCTAGTTACTTTATGTATGGTGCCGTCGTTACTCTGCTGCGGTATCCGCACTGTTACTGAGCACCGAATCTACCGTCGGCTGAAACTTGGAGTATTCAGGCATCTAATGGTTTTATTTTCAGTTTTCATATTTCGATCACAGTGTTTTCTTCTTTTCTCAATTAAGCCGGTGTCGATATTGTCGTTGTTTCATAATTTGATCGAAGTAATTTTTTCTTTTATCACAATTTCACCTCGCTAGACTTTCTGAACTGATATTGGTCTCTGCTTTTCCAGACCCGAGTTTCTGTCAGTGCAGACATTTCATCCTTATAACACCGTGGCAGCTTATTTAAATGACGGTACCGTCTACTTTCGACGCGTAGGTCTGTTCTTCTGTAAGTCAGTAAATGAGAAGTCGTGCTTTATATCTCCTTAATGGCACTTTGTCACCGCTACAAATAATCCCGTCAGCTATTTCACCTCTAATAATGGAAATGGTGTTGTTTAGAGGAGCGGTCGACTGCTCACCGGTCCGTGTGTCGTGGAACTCGGATGCCTCGCTCGAAACTCTGGGAAGGTCGCCAATCCACTGACACTCACATCCGTCATTGTTCTCCAGCCGGAGTGCAGCGACGGAGACCGCACACACTGGATTCCCGCTTTCCACTTCCACAGACCCTCCCCTGGATAGCATCGGTAGAATGGGGGCATTCAGGGAGCTGACCATATTTCTATTTTGTTTCCAAATTTCTTGTAGTTAATTTAACAGCGATTGTGATCCTATCTCGGGGAAAATGCGGACTCTCCAAATGCATCACCCGTTACCTGGTTGGAATGGCAACAGCGGATCTGATGGTGGTTATCGTTGTTGCTTTAGTGGATCAGACCAACAATATCTACATTTATTCCAGATCCCTGCTCATCACTCCTGTATGCGCTCTGACACTTGTATTTCGGGTCGTAACTACGGACTGTTCTGTTTGGTTCACAGTCAGTTTTACCTTCGATCGCTTTATCGCAATATGTTGCCGAAAGCTGCGGGAGCGATACTGCACCGAGAGAACAGCAACGCTGGTTATGGTGACCGTGGTTATAGTGAGCTGCGGGAGATGTGCCCCGGTTTACTTTGCCGTTGAACCTTACGTCATCATTGACAACATGCCGTGGCGGTGCGCCCTCACATATGAATACGCTACTTCACCCGTGTGGAGAGGATACCAATTACTACTCAGTATTTCAACACCATTGCTACCAATCGGTTTAATCCTGCTGTTTAACGGGTTAACCGTAAGGTATATCGTTGTGGCAAATAGAGTCCGCAGAAAGCTTCGGAACAGCGGCGACAATCAGAAAGATGCCGAGGTGGAAAAACGCAGAAAATCGATGATTTTGCTGTTTTCTATATCAGCTAATTTCATATTATTGTGGATACCCTCTGTCACCCATACTCTGAAATGGCAAGTGCAGAACTATTTTTACGAGGACAGATATTTGAGTTCCCCGGCATACATCCTACAACAATTTAGGTTCATGTTGCAAACACTCAGCATGTGCACCAATACTTGTATCTATACACTGACACAGAGGAAATTCAGAGAAGAGCTGAGGAATGGAATGAAGTATGTGTTTACTTTAAATGGCCATCTGTGTAGATAATGCCCGTGTCTTAAGGCAATTCGGAGAAATTTTCAAATAAAGCAGTTTTGCAATGAACAGGTTCGGCAAATATGTCATAAACTCAAACAATCATGTGCCTGGTCGCCCGGAAATTGCAGAATTGGCGGAAGGTTGCCCACTTCATAAGTTCAGGTTGGTGGCAATACAAGCGCTCATTGCAGCTGGCGTGATTGTTTCATTGGTTGAAGTATGTTCCAAACTATCACAGACACTCGACTGTCACAAGGGCAGGGGTGGCTTCAGGGCTTTCCGCGTTTTAGATGTTTCAAAATGGACAGGGTCGTGTAACATAATGTAAAGGGTGTTCGACGGGAAACCAGGGACAGTATCGCAACCGCAGAAAGGGAGGACAATGTGGAGCGTTCGTTTTTTAATAAAATGTGAGACGAACTCAGAAACATTTGGAGTATTCTGTACAGCCGCCCTCTAACAAAAAAAAATAGCAACTGGAACAGTGAGGAACCGATCGTGAAGCGGGGCTTGGACATTTTCTAGGTTATTTACATGAGTAACTGAAACATCCATAATGTTCTTTGGCATCTCCCCAGGGTAAATATTTAATTATGGCATAATTTCTTGTTAGTGTCCAGGGAGGATTCATGTCACTACAAGAAGACAGGCGCACTAGTGAACAGTACGTACCGGATCTAATATTACTAAAGTAAACTGGTCAGGTGACAGATCTCTCCGCGGATCTCATTTCAGAAAGATAGGACAGAACTCCCCTCCATTTACTTTGCCCAGGGATAGGACCAGAGAGTATGGAGTGTGTTTAATTTGCGGTCTGCGAATTATGGTGCTGCCTGGCAGGATTTTAGGAAGGTACATTGGGAAATGATGCATTCGGGGTATTACGCAGCAGATATGTGGGGATTTTTTAGGGAGCACTGACACGGGGTTCAGTATAGACTTGTCACAGTGACGCAGGGAAAGGATGACAGTGTAAAGTAACCCTGGGAGACAAGGAATTTGGACAACACGTCAAGAGGAAGAAAGAACGATACTTACAGAACAGGAAGAAACGATCAGGTAAGGCTACAGCGAGTCACAATGTAGACAGGAGGGAATATAACAGTGGACTTAAAAGAGTGATGGGGGATTTGAGAAATCCTTGACGAGTTGCACTGTGAAGAACAGGAGGAGACTGGGAAGAGCGTGGGCAAATCAGAGGTAAAAGAGGAAAACTTGTGTCTGGAGACAAAGTAAACAGTGAAGATCCTTACTGAATGTATTGATCAATGTGCCCACAACGTAATAATGCAGATAGGCTCGAACGTGACGACGTTGAGAAAGAGGATGCGCTGGAAACTTGGGAAAACATTATTGAAGATGATTCCCCGTTGCCGGAAAAGTTACAGTCCTGCCAATTTTGGAAGCCAAACTCAGATATTGCTGAGCTTTTGGACAGGATATTTGTGTTTTCGCTGGCCACGGAAGTAGAACTAGAAGATTGGAGCGTAGAAAATGTTATTCATTTGTTGACGAAAAATAGCAGGGATACTTCTTGGAATTATAGACCATGGTCTCTTACATCAGTAATGGGTAAACAACTGGAGACGATTACTAAAGAGGGTATTAATGAGTATTTGGAGAAACGTAGTCTGGCTACGGAGAGAAAGCATGGTATGTTGTCATTAATGAGCCAGATTGATTTAATTGAAAAAGTGAAAATAAAACTAACGGATGAACCAGGACAGTCGATGTGGGTGCATTAATTATGGTCAGGCGTTTGATCAGTTCCCCATAGTAGACTAATTCAGAAAGTCAGGAGGCATGGGATCGAGGGAAACCTGGCTGCGTTGATTCAGTATTGGCTTCCTAACAGAAGGCAGATGATGTCGTTGACAGAATAAATTCTGGCTGGAAGACAAATGGCAGCCGTGTTGTGCATAGAGAGTCGAAACTTCGGTACACTTTACAACTCTATTGCGAGTCTGCAGTTACAGTGCTCCGAGAAATAGGGCTGAGTAATTAATCTTTTTAATCTGACCACACAGCGGCACCCGGATAATTAATGGAATTCGGGCTGAAGACGTAAGCAAATGGCCGAGCTACTGACTGCACCAGCGCGTTTTCTGAACTGACGGGTCATTTACATATTACAGGGCAAATGCTACAATGTCTACAAAACATCTTTTCCAGTGGAGCCCTACAACTTAAAACCAGCATTTCAAAGTGCCCAGCAGCAGCTTCTGGCGCTTATTAAAAGAACCAGCCTTCCAAAACACCAATTCTAAATTCCCAATTCAAGTACACACCCATTTATCCTAAAGCTAATTTACCTCTGAATCGTGGTTTTATCGTATCGGGTGTAGATACGCTCATAGTTCAATCATTTTAATCCTGAATCCACATGGCCGGTGTGGAATCCGTGTCTCCCTCTGAAATCAGTAATAAATGCAACAGACAAAACTACACAAACTGAAAACGCAGCGAGAGCGGAGCACATATCCGGGCTCACATTTGTCTTCCTTCAAAAGCATCGCAGGCAATAGGAGAATACAGAATAAACAATTTCAAAAGCTTCCATCTTCTTTTGCTGTAACCATCCATTAACTCAGTCTCCATGCTTCAGTGTGTGCAAGGACAGAGGGATAAAGCAATATCAACGACTTTCTGGATTGGTCGGTGCTGTGGGTCACTAAAGCTCTAACCCAGACATACAGTCAGACATCCATAGGGAACCACTGCACAGAAGCAGGGTTTTCAGCCCGTCTAGTCAGTGTGGAAATATTTAAACTGCCTACTCCCATCGTCCTCACCCGGACTGTGGCCATCCATATCCCTCTCATCCGTGTACTTCCCCAATCAACTCTTAAACGTTAAAATCGGAATCTCAATTACCACGTGTTGGCAGCACTGTCTACACTCTGACCACCCTCTGAGTGAAGACGTTTCCCCTCATGTTTACCTTAAACATTCCACATTTCACCCTTCACCCAATATCGCCAGATGTATTCTCGCCCAACATCAGTGGAGAAAGCCCGCTTGCATTTACACTCTCTATACGCCTCATAATGTTGTATACCTCTATCAAATCTCCCCTCTGTCTCCTACCCGCTCGGAAATAAAGTGCTGATATATTTAAACTTTCCTTTTAATTAAAAACATTCAGTACCGGCAATACCTGTGTAATTCTTTTTCTGCATTCTTTCAGTCTTATTTGCATCTTTCCTGCAGATAGCTGAGCACAACCGCACACAATGTTTTAAATTGGGCCCCAATAAATCCTTAAACCACAGCAACGTATCATCCCAGCTCCTGTACTCCGTACTTTGGTCTATGAAAGCCAATGTGCGAAAAGCTGTTTTTACGACCCTATCTTACTGTGCCGCAACTTTCACTGAATTATGGATCTGCATTCCCAGATTCGTTTATTCTACCGTACCCCTCAGTGTCTTATTGCTCGTTGGGTCAGACCAACCCTGGCTGGCCCTCCCAAATGCAACATCTAACACGTGTCTGCGTTAATTCCGATCTGACATTTTTCAACCCATTTTTTCCAGCTGGTCCAGATCCCGTTTCATGCTCCGGTACTCTTCCTAGTTGTCAACTACACCCGTAAGGTTGTTGCCATCGGCAAATTTGCTGATCCAGTTAACGACATCATTATCCAGATCATTGATAAAGATGACAAACAACAATGGACGCAACAACGATCCCTGGGACACTCCACTCGTCACAGGTCCCCAGTCAGAGAGACAACCATCCATTACCACACTCTAACTTCCCCAACGTACCCAAAGGCCAATCCAATTTACTTCCTCATTGTGAAAGCCAAACTACTGATCCTTCCCGAGCATCCTCCCACACGGAAAACTGACAAAGCTTTAGGAAAGTTGAGATTTGTTTATAAATCCAAAGATCCACGATGACACTAGCGATACACGCGACGTATTGCCGACAGCTCGCAAAATGTCTGGATGTATTTCTGCTGACCGACTGTAGCTGCTCTGTGAAGCCCTTAATTTCCCTTTAAGAAACGTACTGTTGATCTGTCTAAATTACTCAGCAGTTTAACGAGCTGCTGAAAGACCAGGTGGATTTGACTCTCGGGAATGCCGGTGCGGCACCTTTCAGCGATCAGCGAAGGTCAGCCATTACCATTGCCGGAAAAGAGGTCGGTTCGGATGACTTCAAGCCAGACTAAATCGACGGGCGATGAAGCATCGCTTACCTGCATCTTCTTAGCCAAAGGCCAATTACTTGAAAACAAGATGGATTTTCGTAAGTGCAACGTTGCAGTTTCGGAGGGAAATGAGGGGCTGCTGTCTTCTCTGTTTCATGGAGATATGGCTCAGTTCGGTGGAACAGCCGGAAGGATTCCACCGTTCGGAGAAGATAAGACGGTATTATGGTGCAGGGGGTGGGGAGCGGGGTGGGGGCGGAAGATGGTGGATGTTGAACAGCGTGTTGTTTCATGATAAATTCTTCATGCTCTGCCCATATAGCGGTCTTGCCGCACCCTTGTTCCCCCAATCACAACACCCAACGTTTGAGTTCTGTCGGTGCTGTTTACCGAGAGGTTCTCCTCATTGATCCGGACGGCACTTCACATACCGCCAGAGCAGATGTTAATCAAGCATACCATGTACTGAATACCGCGATCGGCAAACAAGGAACTGCCTACCCTGAGGACTTTCCAATAATTGCGGGGGTTTCTATCAGGCTTGTTTAATGAAATCTAAGCTAATTTGTCATCAGCACGTCATCCTCTGTTCAAGGGCCTCCTGCACACACGACCACAGTTAGGGCACGATCAGGAAAGCCTACCATTCCACCCCAGACCATATTTCAGGCATTCTGAACGTCTGATTTTACTTCTCCTACCTCCATCCAGGCGGAGGGTGAGGAACAAGACATCAGATGTATCGGCAACACTGTCGCGGGAATCGGAGGGCCGGCTACTGAGTTGTTTCGAGGCGACAGGCAGAAACAAAAATGACCCAAAGCTCATAAGAGAATCTAAATGTCACCATCTTTATCAAGACACTGCAGAGCGAGTGTTTCTGACTGATTCATTCAGAGTCCAGAGTGTCCCTTAACCAGAAGCGCCGGGTGAACAAAAGATATGCAAAGTGCTGAGCAGTAGTTACATGACCATATTTATCACATTTATTCATGATGATGATTATTATTTATCGATCGGTTTTGTTTCGTATTTTTTCTGATCTGTTAGTATCTATTGCAGTGTGCAACGCATCATCAGTTTCCCTGGTGGTCTAGTGGTTAGGATTCGGCGCTTTCACCGCCGCGGCCCGGGTTCGATTCCCGGTTAGGGAATATTAAGATATTGCCTGCTGTAATTTAATCAGACAACATACTGCATTGATCCCGAGGGAAATTGAGTTTCGTTACTGTCGCTCCAACCAAGAACAGTGTAGAAATATAGCAATATAAAACCATTAATAATTAAGCCATAATAGTAAATTATGTCAAGTGGACATTAGTCCAGGACCAGCCCTTTGGCTCAGAGTGTCCGAGAGAGGAGTTTGTTGACCGCAGGCAGGAATGACTTCCTGTGACGCTCAGTGTTACATCTCGGTGGAATGAGTCTCTGGCTGAATGTTCTCCTGTGCCGAACCAGTACATCATTGAGCGGATGGGAGTCATTTTCCAAGATGACGTGCAAGTTGGACAGCATCCTCTTTTCAGACACCACCGTTAAAGAGTCCAGTTCCACCACCACAACTTCACTGGCCTTACGAATGAGTTTGTTGATTCTGTTGGTGTCTGCTACCCTCAGCCTGCTGCCCCAGCACACAACAGCAAACATCATAGCACTGGCCACCACAGACTCGTAGAACATCCTCAGCATCGTCCCGCAGATGTTAAAGGACTTCAGTATCCTAAGAAAACAGAGACGGCTCTGACTCTTCTTGTAGACAGTCTTATTGTTCATTGACCAGTCCAGTTTATTGTCAAATCGTATGCCCAGGTATTTGTAATCCTCCGTCCTCCACCATGTCATTCGGCACGGACTACGAGGGCCGAGATGGCCTGTTTCCGTGCTGTGATTGTTATATGGTTATATATGTCCACGCTGTCCCCTTGGATGGAAACAGGGGTAATCGTTAGCTTTCTTAGCCCTTCTCAGGTCCACCACCAGCTCCTTAGGTTTTTTTCACATTAAGCTGCACATTATTCTGCTCACACCATGTAACAAATTTTCCCACTGTAGCCCTGCACTCAGCCTCCTCTCCCTTGCTGATACATCACACTATGGCAGAGTCATCAGAAAACTTCTGAAGATGGCAAGATGTGTGCAGTAGTTGAAGTCTGAGGTGTAGATGTTGAAGAGAAAGGGAGACAGGACAGTCCCCTGTGGATCCCCAGTGCTGCTGACCACTCTGTCTGACACACTGTGTTGCAAGCCCACGTACTGTGGTCTGCCAGTCAGGTAATCAATAATCAATGACACCAGGGAAACATCCAGCTGCATCACTGCCAGCTTCTCACCCAGCCGAGCTGGGCGGATGGTGTTGAACGCACAGGAGAAGTAAAAGTCTATGACGCTCACAGTGCTCGCCGGCTTGCCCGGGTGGGTGTAGTCACGGTTCAGCAGGTAGACGATGGCATCCTCAACTCCTAGTCGGGGCTGATAGGCAAAGTGGAGGGAGTCTAAGTGTGACCTAACCATAAGACGGAGCTGCTCTAGAACAAGTCTCTCCAGGGTCTTCATGATGTGGGAGGTCAATGCCACCAGTCTGTAGTCATTGAAGCCACTGGAGCTTCGGTACAGGAACAAGGCAGGACGTCTTCCACAGCACAGGAACCCTCTGGAGACTCAGGCTCAGGTTGAAGACATGGTGAAGTACTCCACATAGCTGGGGGGGGGGGGCAGGTTTTGAGCGCCCTGGGGCTGACACCATCCGGGCCTGCAGCCTTGCTTTGGTGGAGACGTCTCAGCTGTCTTCTGACCTGTTCAGCTGTGAAGCCCACCGTGGTGGTTTCAGGTGTGGGAGGGGTGTAGTCACGAGAGCGAAGTGGGGGGCTGTGAGGAGTTGTAGGGGAGAGTGCAGTATGTGTTGGTAGGGGGCCGACAAAAGATGACGCATGAAACAGCTTTACTTCTATCTTTGATATCCCTTCCTGTAGCGCTTCAGGGTTTGGGGGTTCCTTTCAAGACCCTCAACTGGAGTTACACGCTCACTTTGGTTATATGCGGGAATGGGAGCCACTGTCAGGGGGTCACCACCGGCCGCAATTTCATATCCCTGGAAGACGAGCACGCCTTCAGGGATTCGGGATTTCGCGGCTCTGGGGACGTGACCTTGCCCCGGAGCATCGTGAGTATCGGGTTGGCTGCCGGGTGTTGTGACGAAGAGCTGCGGGTTTTTGGTGCCGACACTCTGGGCGCAGATCTCGAGAAGAATCGAGTCAACGGACTTATAACCTCAGTGAGACTTTTTTTCTCTCTCCCATGTCGCTGTGAAACGGATACAGCTCTTTTTCCATTATTAGTGAAAGAGAGAGCCTGCGTTATGTCGAATACCGGGTGAACGGGTAATCCTTGGTTCACTGCAAGTCTGTGTCTTTACTGATGCTTTGCTGCGCGCCAGAGTGTTCTGTGGGGGTGGGGGCTGGTGGTATCCCTTGCTGTTGGGGTATGGGGGTTCTTTGCTTTGCTGTTGCTTGTGTGTGGGAGGGGGTGCTGGGGTGGGGGCTTTGAGGGCTCCGACGTTTTAACTATCATCATTGTTTGGGCCTCTCCTCTGTTTTCGTGGATGCTTGTGAAGAAAGAATTTCAGGATGTGTATTGTATACATTTC
Source organism: Hypanus sabinus (assembly GCF_030144855.1). Lineage (NCBI taxonomy): Eukaryota > Metazoa > Chordata > Chondrichthyes > Myliobatiformes > Dasyatidae > Hypanus > Hypanus sabinus. Next base: position 221,686 of record NW_026781315.1, read on the forward strand.
TCCGAAATTAATCACAGATATTGAAAGTGCATACCTTTTGCCCATTCAGAAACGCTCCTCTGCGCAATTCTGTCACACATTTGTCAGTTTGAGTTTCTGTCTTCCCTTTTATGAAGTTTGGGCTCAACAAGATCTGAACGTCTTGATCTTGTTTCCACACTTTTATGCATTGAGGTAGTGCTACGTGATTGGCTGATTCGATATTTGTATTAACGAACCGGTGTACAGGCAGCGGTTGTGTGTATTTTAGAGAGAGGTAGATTTCTGGGTGATGGGCGAAAGGCAGGTCGTGTCACTGTGGTCACCGGCAGGACGGGAGACATGTGCGCAGGAACGGCAGACTCGGTCATGGTGAACGGAGGCAATGGCTCAACGCAGGATTGAGGGAACGGCAAAGTTCCTGTAGAGACGGAAACAAGTGGCTGGACGTGGAAATACTGAGAGAGCATCGGAGTCATCACTGAGCGGCAACGCGAGGCAAATCATTCCACTGGAACAAAGCGAGAGTCCCCATCAAATAATCATAGAATCTGTGTCTTTCTGCACTCCTTGCGCCTCTCTCTCCCTCTGTCTCTCCTTTCCTCTCCCCTTCCCCTCTCTCTCTCTCCCTCTCTCTCCCTCCCTCCTTCCCTCTCTCTCTCGCCCTCTCCCTCCTTCACTCCACTTTCTCTCTCTCTCTCTCTCTCTCTCTCCCACTCCCTCCCTCACTCTCTGTGACAGTGCTGTGAAGAACGATGTGTTACTGAGAACAGTTTAAAGGCCGATGCATTACTGTTGAGAAAAAAGGGAGCCATGGGATTAATTTCGGGGTCGACATAGTGCTGTGGAGAAAGAGCTGGCAATTGGAACAGTTTAGGGTCAAACAGTTTAGTCAGAGAAACAGGGGCAGATACAGTAATGTGGAGAGAAATGGGGCAGTGGGATTATTTTATGTGCTTTTACAGTGATTTGCAGAGAAATGGGGGAGTGGTATTTGTGCAGTGGCAAACAGCGGTTATTTTATCGTCTGATCCAGTACTGTGGAGACAGAGAGAGGCAGTGGGACCGGTTTCGGGGCTGATGCAGCACTGTGTAGAAAGAGGGGACTGCCGGATTAGACTAGGGGTTGATATAGTGCTTCGGTGAAAGAGCGATCAGTGTTACGAGTTTAAGGGCCAATGCAGTGTGATACAGAGCGGTGGAAATTATACATAGACAAATACAATTTCTTATCTGACACCCCCTTACATTCCTGAGCTTGGTGGACATTACGGGTTGATACTGAAAGACTACCCAAGATTTCTAACTGTGAGTAAGTCACTTAAGGTACTGGTGAGGTTTGTGGATATGGAAGTGTTCATTTATCATCATAAATAGATATACTTTCGGCAGAGACCCTCCAACTTAAACTACGTCAAGAGATTATAATCCTGGTGAAAATGTTACCAATAGGTGATTCAATACAAGACCACAAGCTACACTGTAACAATTCAATTTGTTGTGTCTGACAAACGGTTCCTCTAAAGGAACAGATTTACAGTGGAATCTCTTTGCAATTGATGAGACAACTTTGAAGGTTCAGTCACTTTTTTCGGTTCCAGCAAATCCACACAGATGGTCAAAACGTTTCTGAGAACTGAGATCTCAGAAGCCCAAGATTACTGTAGTGGGGGTTGACACACGGACAGTCAGGGAATGTAGGGGGACTGACCAAGTGTTGGTAGGACGGTTCCGTTTTATATTACGTCATGGTTAGCACAGTGAATGTGGGCCGAAGGGTCTGTTCCTGTTCTTTACCTTTCTCTGTTCTATGTAGGACAAATAGAATGCAGAAGTTTATTATATCAGAGTAAACATTTGTCACAGTGGTGATGAACGTAAACATATTAAAGACCCAGGACAAAGTCTGGTACACTTTACTCGAACAAGCTGAGTGTGGTTTCTCTTATCGGGAGAGAGAGAGATGAGGTTACAGTGAGATGAGCTGTGATTACAATAGGTGGAGAATCAGAGTGGAGAGGCCGCTTCACTCTCTGTTTGTCTGCTCAGCCGATGGACAAGAGTCGCACTGACACAAGGAGAGGTGGAGAGTTGGGTCTGATGGAGTTTGAAACAATATCCCCTTTGCTGCAGGAATGCAATTCGCAATTGACAACCCTTAGTCACATCACAATTTCCATTGATTTCATAATAAATTCACTCAGTAAATCACGATTTTGCAGACCGTGATTACACTTGGCTGACGTAATCAATTTGTAAATGATTTTGAAAACGTTTATTTTTAAATCTGTTGAAACCTGTCCCCGTGGAGTTGGTAAATATTATTGAAACCCCAGGTATGTGCAGCCTTGAGATTTCATTCCTGGAGATCGCCTGTAGCTCACGGGGACAGATCACTGACCAGAGAAAATGCCTGCGTTGTTTGTTAGTTACCTCCGTGTGGACAAAATACTGAACGTGTTCGTTGTCGTCATTGGAGTTCCTGGTGAGTGAGCACAGAAATTCGTGTCCGGCAGTTCTGTCTGTTAACCGGTATGAGCTGTTTGGGGTCATTTTACAAGCTTCTCGCTGATGTTCGTGGCAGTAATATCCGTCAGTGATATCGATCCTGACTGTTCAATATTTTAATTTTTCATGTTTGATGACAAACGGAACGAAACCCCTGCCTCTCCTCTAACTTACGGGACCGACTCGAACGTTGTTCTTGCATTTGATGGAATTTTGTTCAGAGTGGTCCTAATGCTGGGGACAGGCAGCACTCCGGGAATGTGAGACTAGTAATGTTATACATTGTGGTGTTGACTGTTTATGAGTTATTGACCGGAGTGACTGTCCTGAGTCGTCCCAGTGTTGGGAGCTTGGTGTCATTTTACAAGCTTCCCGCTTGATGCTCGTGACAGTAATATCCGAGAGTGATATCGATCCTGACTCTTCAATATTCTGATTAAATAACAAACTGAACTAAATCCCTGTCTCTCCTCTAACTCACAGGATTGACTTGAACGTTGCTCTTGCATTTGATGGAATTTTGTTCAGAGTGGTACCAATGCTGGGGACAAGCAGCTCTCCGATAATGTGAGACTAGTAATGTTATACACTGCGGTGTTGACTGTTTATGAGTTATTGACCGGAGTGTATACTTGGTCCTTTAATGACATCCTCTCCAGAGTTGTTCCAGTTTTGGGAGCCGGTTATCCTCCTGGAAGGTGTGACTGGGAATTTTCAATGGTACTTGTCCATGTTATCCCAGAGTTGAGAGCCGGATATCCCCCGGGAAGGTGTGCCTGGGAAGTTCTAATGGCACGTTTTCTATGTTATCCTAGTGCTGGGGACAGGCAGCTCTCCAGGAAGGAGAGACTAGGAGACTTTCAGTGGCACCGTCTCCAGAGTTGTACAAGTCTTCGGGACGGACACCACTCTGGGATGGTGTGACTGGGAGTGGTTTGCATTTTCAAGTTCTCGGACTGGGTTACTGATCCTGTGTTTCTCTTCTTCCTGTGGATCCTGTCACAGTCACATTCTATTGACTGTATGTCAATAATTGGGTCCGATCTCCTGAACCTGAGTCCCGGACCTACTGACGTGGGATGCTGAAATGAGCTGCGCTGTAGAAGTAGCGGAGCCACTCAGTATCTGGTTACTATGTTGGCCCGGCTTTCGCTCAGAGACCCGAAGTAACGTAGTGCCCCGTTTTGCCCGAAAGCAAGGCATCGGTCGCATAATTTGAGTGTCTCTTCAATGTGGCCGCAGCTGCTGAGTTCCCCAAGCATTTTGTCTGTGTTGTCTCCCTTTTGGCACTATTAGAACATCGGATATAGGAGCAGAATTAGTCCATCTGACCCATCGATTCTGCTCCGCCGTTCAGTCAGGGCTGATCCGTTTTTTCCCTTATCCTCAACCCCAGTTTCCGGCCTTCTCCGCGTAACCTTGATGACATGCCCAGTCAAGAAGCTATCAATCTCTGTCTTAAATATACCCGGCGAACTGGCTGCCACAAGACCATGTGGCAACAAATTCCACAAACTAATCACCCTCTGGTGAAAACAATTCCTCCGCATCTCTGTTTTAAAGGGGCGCCCCTCTTTTCTGAGGCTGTGCCCACTTGTCCAAGCCTCTCCCACCATGGGAAACATCTTTCCCACATCTTCTCTGCCTAGCTCTTTTAACATTCAGAAGGCTTCAATGAGATCCCCCTCTGATCCCCGGAGACTGTCCCGGCCCCGTCAGATGCTGAGTTTCCAGAGGTCTGGACAGTCACGGTTAAATCAGTGACGGGAAACGGGATGAACACAGATCGTTGTTGTTCATGGCGCTACTGTTTAACCCCGACGATTACGGTCACATTACCTTATCTCCACATTGAAGAAGGCAGGTCAGAGACAGGGAGACCCATGTTTGGTGTTCGATGAGCAGCCGGTCACCTCATCTAGTCTCCTGACCTCTGGCTGAAACCCGAACCTGTGGCCATTCCCGGAGAATGAGTTTAATAATGCACGGTGTCTGTTCTCTTCTCTGCCCCTGCAGTGAATTTAGCGGCAATTGTGATCCTGTCCCGGGGAAAGTGCGGCCTCTCTACCTGCACCACTCGCTACCTGGTGGGCATGGCAGCGGGGATCTCCTGACCGTGTCATAGAGGTCCTTGTACGTCATGTCTTCTATCATTACTTTCCGTGGAATTTTATGAAGATTTACCATGTCTGCAGTGTTATCGAGGTTCGGAGGCTCACAGCCACATACTGTTCTGTTTGGTTCACCGTCACCTTCACTTTCAATCTGTTTGTCGCCATCTGCTGTCAGAAGATGAAAACAAAATATTGCACGGGGAAAACTGCTGCTGTGGTTCCCACAACAACCGGCATGCTGTCCTTTCTGAAAAAAAACATTCCCCGCTTCTTCCTCTGGGAACCCAGACAGATAGTCAACAATGTACCGTGATTCTGTGAACTCAGGGCCAACACTTTCACTGACCTCGGGTGGGTATTATACGATTGGCTCGACATAGTTTTAAATCCGTTCATCCCTTTCGCTGTGATTCTGCTTGTCAACGCTCTGACGGTCAGGCACATTGTTGTGGCCAGTCGGGTCCGTAAGGGGCTGAGGGGTCAGAGCAAGGGGGAGAACAGCAGGGACCCGGAGATGGAGAGCCGGAGGAGGTCTGTAGTTTTACTCTTCACCCTCTCCGGCAGCTTCATCCTCCTGTGGATGACACTGGTTGTAAATTTCCTGTATTATGAGATCAAAGGAATACGATTCATGGATTTCAGTGATTCTGAATGGATCTTCCATATGGTCGGAGCTTTGCTGAAGAATTTCAGCTGCTGCACGAACACATTTATTTGCGCGGTGACTCAGTCGAAGTTCAGGAAGCAGGTGATCAGCGCGGTGAAATATCCGTTCACCTCGGTGTTACAGTCGATCAATCAAGCCGCGCACTGAGCAGAGTCGAAAGGCGGCTGCAGTGTCTCCAGAACGGTCCCCAGATCCTCATAATCACCGATCTATCTTGTGCTATTTCCGGAAGGGGGTTGTGCGTGTGTCTGTGTGTGTGTGTGAGAGATTCAGAGAGTGCGAAATGTGGTTAAAGTGGAAAGAGTGTCGACAGAATTAACGAGGATGTTGCAAGGAGGAGGGTGACTGTGTTATCGTGAGATTGGCCGTGCTGTGGCTTTAATGCCATCCTGGAGTGACCTGCTTTGTTTGACTGAGGGTCTGGGGTTGGAAAAAGGGAGACAATAGACAAGCATTTTCATAGTTTTGCAATAGGTACATCGTGCACCGTGCGACTGCACTGGCAGAGTCCGAATTCTGCGATGAGTCAATGTATGCTCGTTGGTTTCTGTTACTAAAACTAATCACTGTCGTTTTAAATGCACTAGAACAGCATGCCGATCGCCACACCCCAAACCCCCTGCTCCGCCGAAAGCAGAACAAAAATATCGACCCTAATCAAGCTGTCAAGCTTTCCCTGGTAACACTTACTGACACTGAAACATTCTTTACTCTGACCGAAGAGCACATGGCGGGAATTGCAAAACTGCGACCTTGAAGCGGTCGATAGAAGTGGAATATGGACAGAAACTTCACAGAAAGGCCCTGTCCTGTGTTCACAGAATCTGTCGCATTGCGCTGTCTATAGTCAGCACTTAGAATTGATTGGGCAGAAATAGTTTCTGATTGTAACAATATCTGGCACCAATAGAATCTGCTGCTGAGCCGAGGTTTTGTCTGAAATCGAGATGGTATGTTGTTTCTGTCATCGGTACTATTGAGTGGAAACTAATGCAATGAGCTACCTGCACAATCACAGTTAATTTGCAGGTAAATCCCTGCGCTGTCGCGGTTGTAGCCATTGCTCACGGTCAATTTATATTTTTCCTGTCATTTTTGTACAGATGTACATCTACAACCTGGCCTCGGTTCCGTCAGCCAGCTTACAGCCTCGCGTCCTCTCTCCCTCATCCCCTCGGGCCGACTCCCCAAAAGCCCGCCAAAACTAGCTTACAGACCCAGAAGAGAGAATAACATTAATCCCAATTGGTTAACAAATGAATGCAATTCTCGTTATCAGTAAATTTTAACCCAAACAAGCTTCCAGCACTCTTTTATAACAAAGAAGCATTCTTACTTTTAACAAGTCAAAGAAGCCATTTTGATTAACAGAAGGAGTTACAACGAAGAAACGCCCTTTGCACTCTCCCCCAGCAAATAAAAGTCATGTCCTCATGACTTCTAAATAACTCCCCAACCCTTCCTGCCAATACACACCCTAACCCAGGCACAAACAGTGACATTGCTCCCCAAACAGTAGACCTCACGCCCTGTTCCTCAGGGGCTACATAGCTCAACTTATCTGGGAGTTCCTTAACCCTCCGAGACCTCCGTACCCCTTCAGCAAATCCCTCCAGGCTCGAACACAACCGGGCATACATCGGGTCCGCTTGCCAACTCCTCTCTCAATCTCTCACTCATAACCCCTTGCAACTCTGAGCCCCCTGCTGCCCACGGCTAACCCTCCCCACTGCACCTGACTCAGTGGTAGAAGGGCTAAAGTTCTCTTCCTCAATCGAGGGAAAGTCAGCAAAAGGCAGCATGTACCACACACCCAGCGCATCATCCTTCGAATCCATATTCTTCCTCACTTCTGCGATCGGTAGCTGCCGTTTGATCTTCTCCAAACGGAAGCACGTGGCCTGCACTGCTCCCCCAGACTCTTCAGCCTCCCGCAATCGAGACATCAGCTTCCTCTCTGGCTCCTCCAACTCCCGCCACAGTCTCAACAATTCTGTATTCACTGCACTTATCTTCAGCTTATCCTTCCTGATGACTTCTTCAAGGTCGACCTTCAGGGTTTCCACTTCATTTGGACTGTCGATGGTCATCTTCAGGTTCCCTTCAAAGTTCCGCTTCCCTCTTCCAAGATCTGTCCGCAATTGCTTCACCGCCTCAAACTCCCCTCTCCGGGCTCTCGGTTTGCTGTTACTCTTAAGCAGATAACTTTCTTGGTCTTCCAACTGATTCCGGATCACTTTCTCCGGTTTCTGCTGAGAATTTGGCCTCTCCATCTCCACATCAAACTTGATTCCGTAGAGACAGTCACTCACGAGCTGCGACCTTCACCTGACCTGGCACGTGTCCAGAGAAAGCTTCAGCTCTTTAGTTCTCAGTCGCTCCTGCAACAGTCTCGCTTCAGATTCTCCCGAGGCAAATCCAAATACCAGGAGAACATCCACATACGCCAAAATCCCAAGCACCTCCACATCCCCCATGGTCTTCCACATGCCCCGCGGGAAGTTTGCAAGGGCTCCGGATATGCCCTCTGGCATCTTTTCGTACCGGAAGAATGCTAGGGGACCTATAACGGCTGTCTTCTCCTTGTCGGCCTCACTAACTGGGATCTGGCAACATCCGCTCCTCAGATCCAGCACCTTAAACCACTTCGCACCACTCAGACAGACCATCGCCTGTTCGGCCCGCAGGGCCGTATTCTGGTCAATGACAGTGTGGCTCTTCAGCGCACTATTCTCCACACTCACGCTGCCTAAGTCTCCCACGTCTTCAGGGCCCAGTCGCAGCGACCTCCCTCTAACCGAGGTGTCTTCCCCTCCCTCGTGGTATTTCGGAACGTCCACTAAGAGGGTCTCACCCTGAGATACTTCCCCCAGGCAGTATCGCCACCGGCTCTCGTTTGAATTCGGTACCGGTCCGTGGCTATTACACAAGTCCTCACGAGCAGCTCGAAACACTGGGTTTAATAAAATAATAATAGACAGCACACCATATGCAATTAAATTATAACACTTTATAGATATTACTAGAACTATGTGATTAATAATGATACAATATATATAAAGGAAAAGAAAATAAAGAAAAGGCGCCAAGTCTTATCAAACTCCAAACCACTTCGTGCACAACCGTTGGAGCTCAATTAACAAAGTCTTCTGGCCACCATTTGATCCCCTCCGAACTCCTCGACTCGCAGCTCAGGACCACTCGGAGTGATCAACCAAGCACATCTACCTTCGTCTTCTCTCCTTGCCGAACATCCTGGCCTCGGACCCCCACTCGGGGTCCGTTCCTCACCTAATTTACAGCATCGCGTCCTCTCTCTCTCACACACCCCATCGCAGCGATCTCCCCAAAAGCCCGCCAACAATAGCTTACAGACCCAGAAGAGAGAATAACATTAATTCCAATTGGTTAACAAATGAATACAATTCCCGTTATCAGTAAATTTAACTCAAACAAGCATTCAGCACTCTCTTGCCACAAAGAAGCATTCCTACTTTTAACAAAACAAAGAAGCCATTTGATTAACATACGCAGTAACAAAAAAGAAAAATAAACCCTCCCAAAGAAGAAACCCCCTTATACTAATAAGAAACCCCCTCTACACAACGTTCTCATGGATGCTGCCCGAGCTGCTGAGGTCCTCCAGTGTGTTGTACATGTTGCGTTTACCAGCGTTTGAATGCCAGCGATCCTTAAATGTGGAGTTAGAGATGCGGGAGAAGACAGCGCTCCACTGGCGTTTAATATTGTGGATCTGTGAAAGATACATCAATTCTGTATCAAATCCAATGTCGCAGGTACTTAATGTCACTGCCAAACTCACGATGTACACTAGTAAGGCCACTCGGTCTATCTGCTCTCTGCCCAGGTTTCTGTTCCATATCAGTATTTTAAAATTTATCTCTCACTCTCCCTATTGCAACTTGTCACCACTCCGTGGGAGAAGAGATTTCCCTTGAATTCCCAGAATTAGAGAAATCTGCAGCAAATTACAGGTCCTTCGGCCCACAGCAACCAACTCGAGAAAATGCCTAGAATTACCCTACGACAGAACCCTCTATTTTCCTAAGCTCCGTGTACCTATCTAAGATTCTCTTAAAAGTCTCGATTGTACCCGTCTATACCACCGTCGCTGGCAGTACAGTCCACACACCCACCACTATCTGTATAAAAATATATATCTCTGACACCTCCCTTGAACTACTTCCAAGCACCTTATCTATGCCCCCCACGTGTTGGCCATCTCAGCCCTGGTGAAAAAAAGCCTCTGACTTTTCACACAATCAATGCGTCTCATCATCTTACACACCTGCATGAATGGCCTTTATTATTTTCCCCAGACTAATTGACACGATGAGCTCGCTGAGTATTTGACCTTCCCCAGGGCTCTGGACTAAGGTGGCTTAACTCCTTTTTCCCTGCTCTTTTCAAACTTTGTGTCATTTTCACCAATTTCAAAGGACTGTGCCTCAGACAGCCGGGTTGTTGCCATGCACCTCTTAAGCCTGACAGCAGACTAGCGAGTGAATCTTCGGTGGAGCAGAGTCAGAAATCAAAGAGTTACCAGCACCAATCAGGGCTTTGGGGCTCTGGAAAGAGATGGGGTCTGGAGGTTACGAGCAGGAGGAGGAAGAGGAACCAGACCAGCAGGATGTGGCTATGAATGAAAGATGGGAATCATTTGGAAACTGGTTAATTGAAAAACAAAATGGTTAATTTCTACAGAACATTGTAGGTAATCATCAGATCAGGCAGCAAATGTGGAGAGGAATTAATCGGCAGCATTTAAGCCGAGCCCCTTCAGCATGTCTAGACTGTGTACTCCTCTGCTTAGTTGCCGCCTGAACTGTAGAGTTCCTCCAGTATTGTGTGTGTGTGTGTGTGTGTGTGTGTGTGTGTGTGTGTGTGTGTCTGTGTTTCCAGCAACTGCAGAATCTCTTTTGTTTCACATCTGCATTTGTAAGAGGATTGTACTTTGGCATTCGATACACGAAATGCATGTTGATAATAATTGTATCGTTTATCGGAGCCGCTTTCTGCGTTAAGAAAGCTGCTAAGTTCTCTACACAGAAAAAAAATCTGAGTTACGGACATGGAACAGATGCTTGCAGAAATTTTTAATGGCACCATGATTACCCATAAAGCCCCGCGGTTAAAATTTCGCTGTCGTTTGAAGCACCGATCAAATGCGCATGCGTTAGGATTGCTGCCGTCTCCGATAACTACGCATGCGCGCAGTATACAAAATGTCGGGAGGAGCGGAAAGGTAAGGACTTTTTCGACTTTAATTGAGTGACAATTGCTGTGCGAACCGGAGACTGTGGCCCACAAACTCGGCACAGGCAGGTCTTTTTCATCTCTCTGAGCCCCACGATCCGTACACGGGCCCCGGGGAGCTTCCGGCTAATCAGGGAATGGGAGCAGATAGATCTCACAGACAGAGCTGAGCTCCAGCTATCTGAATGCAAGGATTAGGAATTCGGAAAAAGAGAATAAAATCTTTCTATCAGCTGTTGAGGAAATCACCTTTGTTCTGCATCCAACCGCAGCAAGAGAAAATCTACAGCTGCTGGAAATTCAAGCAACACCCAAAATCCCGGAGGATATCAGCATTAGTACTCTTTTCCAAAGATGCTGCCCGGCCTGCTGAGTTCCTCCAGCATTTTGTGTGTTGCTTGTTCTACCTCGTCTTGCTCTGGACTTTTCTACCGGTGAGAACATGTTTTGTCCAATTCTCTCTGGGTACATAATGATATCAAACACCCTGGGCAACAAGTAGCTTTAACATCACAAATGTACCAGACTCCAGGGAGACAGACTACTGCCCTTCCCTTTATATTCAATGGCATTACCATCACTGAGTTCACCACCATCAGTCATTGGGGGAGGGTTCAGGGGGAATATTTATGTAGAACACAGAAACTGGTGATGCCTGTTTGCATTTTGGTGATGCAAGAGTTGCTGGAGAATTTACAAATGGGAAGAAGTGGAGTGATATTTGGAAATCTGACTTTTTAATGCATAGTTGAGCAAGCAAACCACATATGGACAATGTGCAAAAGCTTTGGTGAGAAAATCCTCCATTTCCTGTTCCAGGCCTGCTACATAGGTTGTCTGAGAGTGCAGATGAACTCGATCAAACCCAGAGGAGATCAAAGTTCCTATTGACAGTGATTTGCTCGCTGTGAAAATGAATACCTCTCTATATAAAATTCACTGTGCACATTTTGTCACTGGGTAAAAAATGCACAGTACAAGATTTATCTGCACACTGGTTATTACAAATTACAGGGGTATCGCAGGGAAGGAGGGGAGACCTCCAGTGTCCCTGATGCACTCACCTTCAAGATGCGCATCCAGCTGCAGCTTGTAGCACTGCACTTCAATGAGCTGCAACTTGAAATGGGTGAATTCCAGGTCATCCAGCAGTTGGAGGTGGTGATACATATGACATGAAGAGAGGTGAGTTACACCCAAGGTGCAGGACACAGGAAACTGGGTGAGAGTCAGGAAGGGGAATGAGGTTAAATAGGCATCGCAGAGTACTCTTGTGACCATCCCCCACAACAACAGGTGGATCATTTTAGAAACTGTTGGGAGGGATTACCTGGCAGAGGAAAGTCAAAGGGCTGATAGGGGATTCGTTAGTTATAGGAACAGAACAAGAGGGGATGAATATCCTAGTGGTAAGGCTTGCTAGTGGTTGTGAACAGGGGAGGGGGTGATGTGGTTAAAATAAGTTGTAGGAGGAAAGGGAGCCAGAATGACAGAACAGATAGTGGAGAGGGTGAATTGAATTGACTTTATTAGATACATAGTTCATAAACATGAGGAGTAGAAATCTTTACGTTACATCTCCATCTGAATGTGCAATGTGTAATTTATGGTAGATAGTTTGCACATAGGACAGTCAATATAACATTGAAATGCAATTGTATCAGCATGAATTAATCAGTCTGATGACCTGGTGGAAGATGATGTCCCGGGGCCTGTTGCTCCTTTTGCTGTGGTACCGTTTCCCGGATGGTTGCAGCAGGAACAGTTTGTGGTTGTGGTGAATTGGGCCTGTTTGTCCCCGATATTCTTTGGGCCATTTTTACACAACTGTCTGTGTAAAAGTACTGAATTGTGGAAAGTATATTGTGCAGTGGATAATTTCCTTGTTTATATTTAGAGACTTTTTTAGGAGCATAAAATGATGGAGTATTGAGCCTGTTGGTGGCCAGAGGTTTCTTCGCAGGGTTGAAATGGTTGACACGAGGGGGCATAGTTTTAAAGTGCTTGGAAATGGATACCGAAGGGATGTCAGGGGTAAGTTTTTTTTTCACAGAAATGTGTGGAATGTGCTGTCAGCAGGCAGGTAGAACAGGGTCTTTTAACAGCCTCTTAGATAGGTACATGGAGCTTAGAAAAATAGAGGATGATATGCTGGAGAAATTCTGGGAAGTTACTAGAGTAGGTTACATGGTTGGCACAACATTTTAGTCTAAATGGCGTGGAATATGCTGTAGAATTCTACGTTCTATTTTAAACAGTGAAGAAACTTCTCTTCTTTAATCTGTGCAGGGTCCATGATTTTAGTGCCGCTTTTCCACACTCCCATAGAATCTTTGTCCATCTCCTGAGTAAATAGAGATGAAAAATTATTTAAGATTGCCTCCATCTGCTTTGTTACACACGTGGATTGCCATTCCGGTCTTCCAGAGGACCAACTTTGTGCCTTGCAATCCTTTTGCTCTTAATCTATCACTAGAATCCCTGAGGATTATCCTTCACCTTTTCTGTGACAGCAACCTCATGCCATCTTTTAGCCATCCTGATTTATTTCTTATGTGTTCTCTTGCATTTCATACTCCATAAGAAACTGCCTGTCTATTCCTGTTGTGCAACTCCATTTGGTGCTTCAGGGTCACAACATCTCTTGAAAACCAAGCTTCCCTACAGTTTCTATCTTTACCTTTTATTCTGACATGCACATACCCAGTTTGTACTTTAAAAATTTGTTTTGAAGGCCTCCCATTTACCAAGCACACCTTTGCCAGAAAGCAGCTTGTCCTAGTCCACAGTTGCCAGATCCTAATGTTGATTCCAGGTGTTGATCCATCCCTGAACACATCCAGCTTTCCCACACTGCTCCTTGTATTGAAATATACAGGGCTCAGCATATTCACTGCACCATGCTCAACTTTTTCATTCCTGACTTTGTCTGAGGCCTGAACAACATCTGTCTTCACAACCTCTCCACTACCTGTTATGTTATTCAGGCTCCCATTCCCCCTGCAACTTTAGTTTAACCTGCATTACCCCACATCCCAGCATGCAGCTCCAACACCCCTTTGACTTTCCTCACCCAGATCAATAAAAAGGAGGTTCATACCAGGTACAGGCAGATAGGAACAAATGGGGTTCTTATGAAATACAGGAAATTCAAGTGAACACTCATGAAAGAAATAAAAGAAGGCATGAGGTTGCCCCAGCAGACAAGGTGAAGGAGAATCCTCAGGGATTCTGCAGATATGTTGAGAGCAAAAAGATTGCAAGGGAAAAAAATAATTCTCTGGAAAATCAGAATGGTAATCCATATGAAGGATAGCATAGACTTGGGGAGATTTTTTTTGCATCCGTATTTACTCAGGAGATGAACACAGAGTCTATAGAAGTGAGGCAAAGCTGCATCAACTTCATGGACCCTGTACAGATTACAGAGGTGGAGAGGTTTGCTGTCTTGAGGCAAATTAGTGTGGATCAATCCCCAGGGCCTGACAAGTTGTTCACTAGGACCCTGCGGAAGACAAGTGCAGAAATTATTGGGGCCTTAGCACAGATATTTAAATCATCCTCAGTGACAGGTGAGGTACTGGAGGATTGGAAGACAGACAATGTTGTTCTGCTGTTCAAGAAAGGCTGTAAAAATAAACTAGAAACTGTACATTGGTGAGCTTGACGAGGAAATTGAAATCAGTAGTGGGAAACGTATTGGAACATTTGTGCAGAAACAGAATATATAAATATTTGGATCTACGTGGATAGATGGCATGGCTTTGTGCATAGTAGGTCATGTCTAACCAGTCTTATAGAGGAAGTGAATGAAGGCAAGGCAGTGGATGCTATCCACATGCACTTGCCAAACTCTCATATGGGAGCCTCGTCAAGAAAGTTCAGTCACTGTGCATTCAAGATTAGACAGTAAATTGGATGAGACACCAGCTTTGAGAGAAGCAAGAGTGTGGTAGGAGATGGTTGCCTCTCTAACCAGTGGCCAGTGACTGGAGGTGTGCAATAAGGATCAGTGTTGCAACTGTTGTTTGTCATCTCTATCAGTAATCTGGATGATAGTGTGGTTAACTGGATCAGCAAATTTGTGGATGACAACAAGACTGGGGGTTCAGCGGAGTGCAAGAAGACTATCATGGCTTGCAGTGCGATCTGGACCAGGTGGGAAAATGGTTTGAGAAATGGAAAATGGAATTCAATGCAGTCCACTGTGAGTTGTTGCACTTTGGTCTGACCTACCAAAGGAGGTCTTTCACAGTGACTGGTCGGGCATGGAGGAGTGTTGTAGAAGAAAGGGACCTGGGAATACAAGTCCTTAATTCACTGAAAGTTGTGTCACAGTTAGATAGAGATGGGAAAAAAAAAGATTTTAGCCCATTGGCCTTCATGAACCGAATACTGACAACAATAGATGGATGTTATGTTGACTTGTAGAAGACATTGGTGAGGCCTAATTTGGAGAATTCTGTGCAGTTTTGGTCACCAACCTACAGGAAAGATGTAAAGAGGTTCAGAGAGTTCAGAGAAAATTCGCAAGGATGTTGCCAGGTCTGGAGGACTTGGGTTATAAGGAAAGATTGAACAGGTCCGGACTTTATTCCTTGGAATGTAGCAGATTGAGGGGAGATTTGATTGTGATAGAGGGGCATAGATAGTGGAAATGCAAGCTGGCTTTCTCCACTGAGATTGGTTGGGACTACAACTAGAGGCCATGGGTTAAGGGTGAACGGTGAAATATTAAGGGGAACATGAAGGGAAACTTCATCACACAGTCATCCGGGTGTGGAATGAGCAGCCAGCACAAGTCATGCATGCAAGCTCAATTTCCACATTTAAGAGGTTTGTGTAGGTACCTGGATGGTAGAGGTATGGGAGTGGGCAGTTTAAATAGTTCAGCACAAACTAGATGGTTCAAAGGGCCTGTTTCTGTGTTGTAATTTTCTACAAGAACCTGAAATAATACAAAAATTGACTCTGTCCATATAACAACTGTGTGGACCAACCATACATCTCAGCTGGAATTATTTAATATGGCATTAAAACTGTGGCACCTTAAGTTAATAATACATGAAATGATTCCCCAGCTGCACGTCAAGAAAGACTATTTGCGTGATACTGTTTCAGTTACTGTGGAGCCAGGCAACCATGCAGCTCAGCAGGAACAGGGAATAATACCAATGGAGAGAGTCAAACTGAGCCAGGTCACAGATTGGAGATGGCAGAAATGCCCCATTCTTATAGAGACAGGAAGAGCATCAGGGAATTGATGGTCATTCCAGATACCAGCACTCTGCCCAGTCAGGAGATGATTTCTCTCTTTTCTTGGGTTGAACCTCACTGTAACTTTGTGATTCCAATTCAGCCCTTGGCAACTCATGTCATCTCATCTGAAATGTTGACCAAAGCCCATTGATGGATTTTGTACATCTTTTTACAGGTTAAAAACGAGAAGGAATTTGTCTCCAGGAAGCCCAAAAATGGCATGCCAGTTTCGTTGTCTGTGTCTCGATATATAAGAAGTGGAGTAAGGGATTCAATCGACCATCCTTCCTGCTCAGACTGTGGGGAGGGATTCACTCGGTCATTAGACCAACTGGCAAGACCATCATTTTACACAGGAGAAAGGCCGTTCACCTGCTCAGTGCGAATGGATTCACTCGGTTATCACAATTGAAGGTTCATAAGCAGGTTCACACTGGTCAAGGACATTCACCTGTTCTGTGTGTGAGAAAGGATTCAGTCAGTCATCCCACCTGTGGACACACCAGTTAGTTCACACCAGGCAGAGGCTGGTGATCTGCTGAATTTGTGGGGAAGGATTCACTCGGTCATCTGACCTAATGGCTCAGCAGCGAGTTCACACTGGAGAGAGGCTGTTCACTTGCTCAGTCTGTGGGAAGGGATTCACTCGGTCATCTCACCTACTGGTACATCAGCGAGTTCATACTGGGGAAAGGCCGTTTATCTGCTCAGTCTGTGGGAAGGGATTCACTCAGTCTGCCAACCTCCATAGTCATGAGCGAGTTCACACTGGGGAGAAGCCATTTACCTGCCTAGAATGTGGGAAGAGATTCACTCATGCTTCTACCCTGCAGACTCATCAGCGATTTCACACAGGGGAGAAGCCGTTCACTTGCTCAGTCTGTGAGAAGAGATTCACTCAGTCATCTGACCTACTGCGTCACCAGCGAGTTCACACTGGAGAGAAGCCACTCACCTGCTCAGAATGTGGGAAGGAATTCACTCGGTCATTTGACCTAATGGCTCACCAACAAGATCACTCTGTGGAGCGCCCATACACCTGCTCGAACTGTGGGAAGGGATTCACTTTGTCATCTAAGCTACTGATACATCCTCATGTTCACAGTGGGGAGCCGTTCACCTGCTCAGTCTCCGGTATGAGATTCACTGATTCATCCACCCTACAGCGTCACCAACGAGTTCACACTGGGGAGTGGCCGCTCACCTGCTCAGTCTGTGGGAAGGGATTCACTCGGTCATTTGACCTAATGGCTCACCAACGAGTTCACACTGGTGAGCGGCCATTCACCTGCTCAGTCTGTGGGAAGGGATTCAATCAGTCATCCAACCTGCAGAGTCATCAGCGAGTTCACACTGGGGAGAAGCCGTTCACCTGCTCAGAATGTGGGAAGGGCTTCTCTCATTTATCCAACCTACAGAGACATCAGCGAGTTCACACTGAGGAGAAGCTGATCACCTGCTCAGTCTGTGAGAAGGGATTCACTTGCTCATCTACACTGAAGGTACACCTGTGAGTTCACACTGGGGAGAAGCCGTTCACCTGCTAAGAATGTGGGAAAGGATTCACTCAGTCATCCCAACTACTGGCACAACAGTCAGTTCACACTAGGGAGTGGCCGTTGTTATGAATCCCTGGGTTTCTTTTGCTGTGGACTGTCACTTTAAGAGAGAGATAGATTACGAAGATGAATCAGTCTGACTTGCAGCTTGTTTAGTTTTAACCAAGGACACAGACACTCATAGTCAGATGGAGGTGAAGGAGGAAAAATGGAAGGATCGAAACAAAGTAAGTAATGGCCAAGGGTCACTGTTTAGAACTTTCCTATGCCCACAATGGTGAGTTAATTATCGATTCACTGTACATCGATTGTGTGGTTGGCACCTTGTTTGATCCATAGGAGTGGATCTGATTTGGGGTATACTGTGAAGACCACTGATGTGTTAACCATTGTCTGGCTGTGGTGTGGTAATTAACTTGAAGACAATACCCCTTGTGACAAGTCATTTTTGTGATAATTCATATGTGAGTTTGAAATGACGACAGGTAAAATCTCCAGCAACTGCTCTCTCGTTTTACCACCATGGAGCATGTGGAATTCGACATAATTGCCTTCTCTTGACATTTAGCCTGGATTACAAATACCTCTCACTCATCACCTGTTCCGTGGTTGAACTGAAGTTTCATACTTTGCCATCTCAATACTCCAAGAATTGTTTCCCGGAGCTCCATAGTTTGAGAGTTTTATTCATTCACATATATACACATAACACTGTTAACTTTTGTTTATCTTGCTTAAGTTGCTATATTATAAGTATATTCTAATAAAGGTTTTAACATAAAAAAACAGACTCCAATTGCTGCTGATTTATTTCTAATGCGTTACGGTTCATAACAAAATTGGGTCCTGCGTCTGGGATATGGACAGATTTTTATATTCATTAATTATCGATTTCATTTCGGAAATCCCTTCTGATTTATCTGTGTGTGGAAACTTTGCAGCAATGGATGCTGATTATTGTTTGGAAGCGCCAGCCTCTGAGGCATTAGGAGATGTCAGAAGAATTGAGCTGTTGAGTATTGCTAAGGTGAAATTGACAATGAGGAGGGCACAGATGCAGAGGGTAATAGCCGATCGTTATGTATCTGAGGGTGTGTTTAAAGTGGAGGAGTTGGAGGTGTGAGCTTGAGCTCCAGTACAAGTGCGAAAAATTAAAGATGGAGACTGCGGAAAGGCAGATACAGTTTGAGGCCAGAGAAGCAGAAAAACGGAGGGAGGAAGCAGAAAGACAGAGGCTGTTCGAGCTGGAAAAGATAGAGAGATTGCAGCAAAGGGGTCTAGCGTTGGACTCTGGCGATCAGTTTGAGGCCAGTCGGGAAGTTAAATTGGTACCTCCATTTGACGAGGCAGAGGTTGATAAATATTTTCAGCATTTTGAGATGGTTGCTCAGAGTTTAAAGTAGCCAAAAGAAGGTTAGCCTATTCTCCTACATAGTGTAATTAAGGGGAAGGCTCAGTCAGCGTATTCTGCTTTGACAGTTGATTAAGCAGCTGATTGTGACATCGTGAAACAGGCTGTACGCAAAGCTTACGAGTTGGCCCCAGAATCATACAGCAAATGTTTAGAAATTTGAGGAAATCTGTGAACCAGACTTATATGGAATTCGCTTTTGAGAAGTTTGTGTGTTTTAATGACTGGTTCACATATAAAAATAGAAGTGATAATTTTAACAGCTTGAAAGTGTTGCTTTTAATTGAAGAATTCAAAAGGAGCATTCCTGATAACATAAAGACGTATTTAGATGAAAAGGATGCTGCCACTTTGCAGGAGTCTGCTAGATTAGCAGAGGAGTTTGTTTTAACTCATAAGTTTAAGTTTATCCCAAATAAGAGCTACCAAAATAGTCGCAAGGATAACCAGGGTAAAAAAGAAATTAAAGCTGGGACAAGAGTAAGGATGAAGGAAAGCAGTTGAAGGAGAAATATTCTGATCTTGCCTGTTACTATTGTAAGAACGTTGGTCATATGATGGCTAATTGTTCCGCACTGAAGAAGAAAAAGGAAAAGGAGTCAGTCCCAAATGCCTGTATTGAGTATGCTGAAGCACCTATAAACCCGCAGGGTCCTGAACATTCTGTTTGAGGCTCAGTTAAGGTCTCAGAAGTCTGACCGAGTTCAGAAGGGATTCGATCATTTTATGTCAGATGGGTTTGTATTAGTAAAGGAAGGGTCAACCCCGGTACCATTGAAAATTCTTCGAGTTACTGGGGCTTCTCAGTCACTTATATCAGACAGCGTTCTAAAGTTTGGTGATGAGACTAACACTGGTGAGGTAAATCTTATTAAAGGCATTGAGGGCGGCATGGTTTCCGTGCCGTTGCACAAGGTAGCTTTACTGTAAGTGTTGGTTTCGGGACCTGTTAAGATCGGAGTATGCTGCAGTTTACCAGAGGAAGATGTTACTTTCCTGTTAGTGAATGACCTGGCAGATGGTAAAGTTGTTCCTGCAGTGCAGTTAACAATTAACGCAACCACTAATGACCCACAGAAATAATTCTACTGGCCTAATCTGAGGAAAGATGCTGTGACCCTTTGCAGGAACTGTCACATTGGTCAAGTTGTTGGTAAACCTAATCAGATCTCCACAGTGTCCCACTGCAGTCTATATATAACTGCATTTGGTGAACCCTTTTCAAAATTTCTAGTGGATTGTGTTGGCCGATTGCCAAAGACTAAAGCTGGCCATCAGTATCTGCTAACTATTATGTGTACTGCAACCAGATTCCCAGAGACAATACCTCTCAGAAATATTAAAGCTAAAACTGTGGCGAAGGCTCTTACCAAGTTTTTACTTTATCTGGTTTGTCTAAAGAAATCCAGTCTGATCAATGAAGCAATTTTACATCTGGATTATTCCAGCTTGTACTTTATGTACTGGGAGCTAAACTAATTACAACGTCTGCGTACCATCCAGAATTACGATAGGTTCTAGAAAGAATTCATTCTACCCTCAAAACAATGATTAAGACATAATGTGTTCCAGACTGTCTCTCTTACGCCGTGCTTTGTAAAGTCTTGAAAAATACATTATCGGACATACGCATGCGTATGCCAAAAAAAGACATACTGTGTTGAAAATGGAAAGGCTGAAATGAAGGAATATATTTGCTTTTGTTCGCAGTAAGAGAGTTGGTACAGGAGTCACTGGGATTTAGTCCATTTGAATTTGTATTTGGTCAGAGAGTGAGGGGACCTTTGACCTTGTTAAAGGTATAGTGAATTGATGGGGATGTGCACGTAAACTTGTTAGACTAAGTTTTGAAGTTCAACAATGAACTACTCCAGGCCTGTAGTCTAGCGAGACAAAACTTAAAGATTTCTCAAAACCAATTGAAGTGTTGGTTTGATAAATGGGCTTGCGAAAGAAAATACCAGGTGGGCGATAAGTTGCTTAACTTATCTCCAACGTTGACAAATCCACTTCAGGCAAAACTCAGTGGACCGTATGAAATAGTCTCTCAAATTAATAATGAGAATTATGTTATCAAAACACCCGACCGATGTAAACTAACACAGGTGGTACAGATAAATATAATATAGCCTTATTTTGACAAGAGTGTTGTAGTCAAAACATATGAATCTGGCAAACCTGAGAATGAAGCAATTGACTTGTCTGAGACTTTTCACAAGCCACACGTGGTCCCAGTAAGGCTAATGAACACCGTTGTTCCAGAAAACATTGATAGCAGTTTGACTCACTTGCAGCCAAAGAAACAACAACAGCTGAAGGAAGTAATTCTACAGTTTAAAGATTTATTTCCCAATGTTTCCAAGCAAACCACGGTCGCAATACATGATGTAGATATTGGTTAAACAGATTAAGCAACACCCATATCGCATGAACGTAGAAAAGTGTAACTTGGCTGAGCAAGAAATTGAAAATATGCAGAAAATGGTATTATTAGTCCTTCAGCATCAGATTGGAGCTCACACTGCGTTATTGTGCCCAAACCTGATGGTAGTGTTAGATTTTGCACTGATTATAAGAAGGCAAATGCAGTAACAAAAACACATGCCTATTCTATCCCTAGGATGGATGATTGCATCGATAAGGTTGGAAAAGCTGAATTTCTTACAAAGATTGATCTGTTGTCAGGGTATTGATGTGTTCCATTGACGGGCAGAGGTAGAAATAATTCTGCATTTATGATACCACCTGGGTTGTATGAATATAATGTCTTGCTGTTTGGAATGAGAACTGGTCCAGGAACATTCCGGAGAATGAATGATTTTGTAATTCGAGGGTTGGAACACACAGATGCCTATACTGATGACTTAGTCACAGGGAGTGACACTTGGGAAGAGCATATCTCTGCAGTAGAAAAGCTGTTTGACAGGTTTTCCCAGGCCAGCCTTACAGTTAACTTAGATAAGATTGAATTTGGCCATGCCATTCTGACCTGTCTTGTCTATGATGTAGGTCAATGCAAGTTGGCTCCTGTTCGGGCAAAAGTCCAGGCAATTTCTCAAGTTCCTATTCTGACTGCTAAGAAGGCTCTCAGAAGGTTTCTGGGAATGGATGGACATTATCGTAAGCTCTGTAAGAACTTTGCTGCTATCGCTCTTCCTCTGACTAACCTGAAGAAGGGTGAAAAGTTTGTTTGGACCGAGCCTCGTCAGGAGGCATTTGATCGATTTTAAGTTATTATGTGAGATTAGGCCAATCAATGTAGTATTGTCAGCAAATTTAATCAGCAGATTGGAGCTGTGGGTGGCAATACCAGTCATGGGTGCACAGAAAGTAAAGGAGGGCGCCAAAGAGACAACCCTGTGGGTTATTTGTCCTGAGGATCAGAGAGACAGAGGAGATGGAGCCCACTCTTACCACCTGCCGGCGATCTGACAGGAAGTCCAGGATCCAGCTACACAGGGCAGGGTGAAGGCCGAGGTCTCTGAGCTCCTTGTCGATACATCATGCCTTTGTATGGCTACTGCTCAGCCAATGACTGCAAGGAATGCAGAGAACTTTGGAGAGCAGAGAACATCAGAGAAACAAGCTCCACTCCATGGACTCTTCCTATACTTCCACTCCCTCGGACAAGCAGGCCATGTACACAAAAAACCTCATAACCTGGACATTCTTGCTGCAAACACGCTCACACATGGGGGAAGAGATACAAAAGCTTTAAAGTGCGTAACACCAGGCTGAAGGATGGCTTCCTGTCGGTGGTTAGAAGCCAAATGAATGATAAAATGGACTCAGCCTCACAATGTAACTCGACGTGACCCTGCACCATATGTCTATCTGTACTGCACTTCCTCTGCAGCCATAATGCTTTGCTACAGTTACTTTTTTTGTTGTATATCAGCTCAATGTACTGTTGTAATGTATCGATCTGTGTCGATGGTACATCAGGCAAGATTTTCACTGTAGCTCAGTACGTGATGTTAATAAACAAATTTCCCCAATTTAATTGTGTGGAAATATTATACAGACTGAAATTCTGCTCTGGAACCTCAGAAGGAAACTGAATTGTTGTCATTTCTGAGGAATGCAAATATATGGAAAATGCTTCAATCTCGCTTTACGATCGGCAGCAACTTGGATCAGGTGACCGGTGGTGGGTCTCCCATATCAATAACAGAATCAGGTTTAATAGCACCGGCAAATGCCAGGAAATTCGTTGTTAATTGTTAATTCTTAACAAAAGATTTTAACAATTGCGATTTAAAATAAGAATATATAGTACAAAAGCAGAAAAAATAAAAATGTAATAAAGTATTTTAATTGTGTAAATGTAATAAACCATTTTAATTGTGTGGAACTACTTGACTGACTGGGTTGTTGCTCTGGAAATTCTGAAGTGAAGCGTAACTGAACTTTGCAAATTTATGAGAAGCGCAGATAAATACAAATGGCTAAATTCTCTCATAAATGGGTCATACACCCAGAAACATCGGCAGCACTTCAGCACATCGAAACAGTGAATGAGACATGCAGAAAATATTACAGAAAAGTAAACATTGTCCACCCACAACGAGAGGACGTGACAGATCCGGATCTCACAGACTTGACTGAAGGGGCAAAAGGTGAAGCTACACGGACACGCAGAGCAGTGACCCGCAGAAGCTGCAGATCTGCGGAACAACGTGAACAGGAAAAGGGATCAGGTCACGGGTGGAGGGTCTCCCAGCTGAACTGGTGACTCCGCACCTCTCAACTCACACACTGCCCGACCCATCCGCCGCGTTCCAAACATTATTCCATATTTACACCAGATACATGGTTCCTTTTCCACACCATATCTACACCGATTCCTTTCCCTCCACCCCCAGGTCACAGAGTCACGGGGTCGATTCCCATCCCGGTCCGAAACATAATTCAAGCCCAAACAGGAAGTGTTCACGTTTCATTTAAACCAGTTCTGTGTTTATAAACACTAATTTCTATTCACATTCCTCCGGCTTCAGTGGACAGGAACACTGAAACGTGAAGTGAGAAACAGCAGGAGGTGGCCATTCGGCCCCTGTAACCATCAACAAGATGGCGGCTGCTCTCCCATCTCAGCCACGTTTCTGTCCGATCCTCATTTCCTCGATCCCTTCGGTCTCCACACTTCTGCCGGCCTCTTTTCCACGTGAGGACGATCACTGAGTCTTCACTGCCCTCTGTGGAGGGGATTTACAGATATTCACCACCCTCTGAATACAGACTTTTCCCCTCATCACAGTCCCGGACAGTACACCACCTTTTTCAGAGACTGTGATATCTGGTTCAACCAGTAATGATGTTGTGCATTTCAAAGTGTTCTCCTCTCAGTCCTCGATTCTCTAAATGAAAGGGTTATCACATTTGATCTTTCTTCAAGTTGTGACCCCACCACTCCAGCGATCAGTCAGGTGAATCTTCATAATCTTCTTATAGCAAATACTCTCTAACCTCTTTGCTCATCCTCTATGGAATTAACTTCTGCAGCCCCGTTTTGCCCCAAACTCTCACCTCCCACCCCTGTCACTATTTTCACCATCCACCTCCCCCCTATCCTGGTTCCACCTCTCACTCCCCAGCTCTTGCCCCAAACTCTCACCTCCCACCCCTGTCACTATTTTCACCATCCACCTCCCCCTTATCCTGGGTCCACCTCTCACTCCCCAGCTCTTGCCCCATCCCCATCCCTCACCACTTTTCTCTGACTATTTCCCGTCCACACTCAGACCAGAGTGTGGGTCTCGGCCCGAAATGTTGACGGTCCATTTCCCTCCACAGATGCTGCCCGACCCTCAGAGTTCCTCCGGCAGTTTGTTCTTTGGTCTGTATAACCCGTGTTAGTATGGGGAGAGAGATTTTAAACCATATTGCATGGTTAGGGTTAATGCACTTCTAGGTGAGACAACAGCATTAATCACGGGTTTCATCACTGAATCCAGTGTTGTGGGATGTAAAGTCCCCTGTTATGTGTCCGGCTGTGTCGTGTTTTTGTGGAATGGGCAGCGTGGTGTTTGTCTCGATTCGGGTCTCAACACCAGAATTGCCAGCGGGGTCCCCACACAGTGTATTAGACAACAGAAAACCTCTCATCCCTGCAGTCTTTGTCTCCTGGTAAACTCAACACCCTGACAGTGTGGACCATAGATACCCCTTCCTCTCAGAGTCAGGGGATCATTCAGACAGCTGATCGCTGAGAGGAATTATATTTATTGGTCATTAAAGTTCACCCAGGTTCGTTTGGACGGATTTGATGTGGAGTTCGGGGTGTCACAGTGACAGGCCCGGACGGCCGAACTCTCTCCGTTGTCCAAACATCCTTCCAGGTGAGGCGACACTTCACCTGTGAATCTTCCGGGGTTGCCCGTTGTGTGCGCTGCTCCCGATGCGGCCGCATCTACACTGGTGACGCCGGCTCCTCCGCAGTTGTGTCGAGTAGGAAAGTTTTTTAACGGGTGTCGATATTTTTCTTCCCTTTTGTGCGGGAGGGGTGGGTTTTGGGGGTTGATGATCGGGATGCTGTCCTTTTTGATGCGGGAGGTTTGGAGGGAGTTTCATTTTTTTCTCTCTGAACGACTTTCATGTTTTCTTTGTTTCGTGATTTTCTGGAGAAGAAAAAAACTCAGCGTTATTTATGGATACCTGCTTTGATAATAAATTAACCTTTGAACTATCCACTCCGAGCGGGACTTACTTAGTTAGTCACTCAGACAGGTACAGTCTGAATGCTCCCACCCAATTCACCAATTCCACTTACACCACAGATATATCTGCCCAGATACTCCCCACACAAGACAGGCTGGAGCCAAAAATATTTACTACATGACAGACCCTAAAGACAAATTACAAAATAGTCATAATGGCTTACACACACAGAACAGAGTGAAGCTGTCCTATCTCTACACATGAGTGCACAAGGAGATAAGCATCCGGAAACCCTAGCTAGCTACCATCAAGAAGAAATATGGCTCAGCATGGCTTAGTACATCTGTTGATCATCAGCAGTTTCTTTCAGAAAAACAGGCTGCTATTTTTTGATGTAGTGTTAACCCTTTTACATACTGTATCATTCCCTCCTTTAGATCATTACATGATCAACAATGCAGTAACTTTTTACAGAGAACGCAACCAAGTACAGCATTGACTTCTCAGCGGGTAAAAACGGCATACATCAGTAATTATAACAATGATATGTACAACCATTTGGATATAATGCAATGTCATGCCCTGCATATTACCGACAGGTCTTCAAAGATCACCATTTCGACCCTTTGGTGAACCCGTGTAAATCCTGCCCTACTCTCTTGATGCTGTCAGTCTCCTCGGCAGTGTGCTGGGAGAGGGATTTAACTCATCAGGGATATAGGTGCAGCATTCTGTGTCAGTAATAGCACAGGTTCCCTCTTTCACAGCTAGGATAAAATCTAAAGTCGTACGATTCTGAACGACTGTTTGCAGTATTGCAATGATTTCAGTGGATGTTTCTGTTACTTGGGCCTGTGTTTCCGTCAGGGCCCCTGCAGTATTGTGGCCAGCTCCTCAAGTGCTGTAGCCAAATTGATTATCTCTCGTGAATTCCTGGCTACTCCATAGGAGAGAAAAGTGAACATCCAAAATCGCTCAGTCTCAGTTACTCCTCTCGGCTGCTGGCACCTGCGGTTCTGGCCGGGATGCATGTTTCCCAGTATAGGAAGTTCAGTTTGGTGGGGGCCTGAGATACCATTCCTCAAAACACCGACAGCCACAGTCATCTCTGACTGGACCACAGTTCCTCACTCTCTTCCCCCTGGTGTTATTTGAGGAAGCCCAGGCTGAGAGTTCCTCACTCTGGTTGAGCGGAATTACAGACATTGGAATCATAGTTTTACCCAACAGGCCCCTAGTTCTACTAGTTTGGCAAGGTGTGACAGAGAGACAGAAAGGTGTTAACATGGGGCCCCTCAGAAAGACATAAACACGAACACCTCTGTTACATTCCCTTAACGGTTTAAATGTACCAACAGCAATAGACCACACCTGGAGAGTGCTTTTGATGTTAAAACCACTGTCCTTATTCGTATCTACTTATAATATGACAAATTAAGCAAAATAATCAAAAGCTAAAAGTGTTATGAGTACACATGTGTGTAAATATAACTCCCAAACCACTGAGCTCAGGGAATACCAAGCTTAAAGTCTTGAGATGTTAAAGTATGAAATTCAGTTCATCCACTTAATCAATGTCAAGAGAGAGATATTTGTAATCCAAGGTGAATGTCAAGAGAAGGCAATTACGTTAAATTCCACAAATTCCACAGCGGTAAAACAAGATAACCGTCGCTGCAGGTCTTACCCGTAGTTGTTCTAAATCCACATACTAATTATCTCCAAAGGTAGCTTATCACAGGATTACTGTCTTCAGAAGGAACTACCACCCAAGCAAGGGTTAACGCACAGGTAGATTCCACAAGGTACTCCCAATCCAGATCCAACACACTAAGTATTACGGACAGTGATTTCCACAGAATATGCCTTCTCACAAGTGTTTACCACATAACACACCCGAATCCGGCTAAGGGTTAACAAAAGTGGTAGACACGAGATACTCCAACAAAATCCCGACATGGATTATACAAATTATACCCAACAGTGATTGGTCATAGGGGTACCCTCTTACCACACCCAGGCAAGGGTTAGCACAAATGGTCCTCACAGGATACTCCCAAACCAACAGATCCACTGCAGTGGATCAAACAAAGTGACAATCACATATTCGGTATTCGCTGGATCAATAGTCAACCCACCTTGTGGGCACTGGAGAGTCCAAACAGTGGCCTTTTGCCACTAGGCCCTTTGTTTCGAACTTTCCATCTTCTCTCTTTCTCTCCGGCTGACTGTGTGTCCTTGATTAAATTAAACAAACTGTGAGCTATGTAAACACAAGCTGCGAGCAATTGTAAACACGCTGCATAGTCAACTAGTTCCGCCTCTCTCTCTCTCTCTCTCTCTCTCTCTCTCTCTCTCTCTCTCTCTCTCTCTCTCTCTCTCTCTCTCTCTCTCTCTCTCTCTCTCTCTCTCTCTCCCTCCCTCCCTCCCTCCCTCCCTCCCTCCCTCAGTAAGAATCAAACAGGAGCTGGGAAAGCCAGGCTTGTATACACAGGAATTTTGAAGGAGAATTTAGAATTTAGTATTTTCTCCCCGTATCGCCTTTTTAGTTATCTTCTATTGCTCTTTGAAAGTTTCCCAATCCTCTACCTTCCTTCTCATCTTTGCTATGTTATACATCTTCTCTTTTATTTTTTATACTGTCCTTGACTTCCCTTGTCATCTACGGTCGCCCCCTATTCCCCTTAGCTGGCTTCTACCACTGAGATATGAGATATGACAACCAGAGGCCATGGGTTAAGGGTGAAAGGGGAAATGTTAAGCTGAACATGAGGGGAAACTTCTTCACACAGACAGTCATCCGGCTGTGGAATGAGCAACCAGCACAAGTGGTGCATGCGAGCATGTTTTCAACATTTAAGAGGTTCACGTAGGTACCTGAGTGGTAGGGGTGTGGGAGTGGGCAGTTTAATTAGTTCAGCACAAGACAGATGACCCAAATGGCCTGTTTCTATATTGTAATTTTCCACATGAACCTGAAGTAATACTAATATTCACTCTAAGTCCTTTTAACAGCTGTGCAGACCAACCATTCACCTCAGAAGGGATTTTTTATATGACATTAAAATTGTGGAACTTTAATATAATAATACGTGAAATAAAATCCCAGATGCACGTCAAGAAAGACAATTTGCGTGAGAGTGTTTCAGTTACTGTGGGCCCAGGCACCCATGCAGCTCAGCAGGAACAGGGAATAATATCAATGGAGAGAGACAAACTGAGCCAGGTCACAGATTGGAGATGGCAGAAATGTCCTATTGTTATAGAAACAGGAAGAGCATCAGGGAATTGATGGTCATTCCAGATACCAGCACTCTGCCCCGTCAGGAGAAAATTTCTCTATCCAACCTGGTTTCAACCTCATTGTAACAGTGAGGAACAGTCAGATCAAAACTTGGCGACTCAAGCAATCTCATCTGAAATGTTGTCCTACAGCCATTGATGGACGTTGTAAATCACTTCACAGGTCAAAACGAGAAGGAATTTGTCACCAGGAATCTCAAACACAGCCCGCCAGTTTTGTTGTCTCTGTCTAGATATTTAAGGAGTGGAGCGAGGGATTCAATCGACCATCCTTCCTGCTCAGACTGTGGGGAGGGATTTATTCGGTCATCTGACCAACTGGCACGCCCGTCATTTTACACAGGAGAAAGGCCGTTCACCTGCTCAGACAGTGGGAATGGATTCACTCGGTTATCACAATTGAAGGTACATCAGCAAGTTCACATTGGGCAAGGCCATTCACCTGTTCTGTGTGTGAGAAAGGATTCAATTGGTCTTTCCACCTGCGGACACACCAGTCAGTACACACCGGGCAGAGGCTGGTGATCTGCTGACTTTGTGTGTAAGGATTCACTCAATCATCCGACGTAATGGCACACCAGCAAGTTCACACTGGGGAGAGGCCATTCACCTGCTCAGAATGTGCGAAACGATTCACTCGGTCATCGGACCTACAGAGACACCATCGAATTCACACTGGGGAGAAGCCCTTCCTTTGTTCAGAATGTGGGAAGCGATTCACTCGATCTTCCACCCTACAGATACATCAGCGAGTTCACACCGGGGAGAAGCCGTTCACCTGCTCAGTCTGTGGGGAGAGATTCACTCAGTCATCCACCCTACAGAGACATCAGAGAGTTCACACCGGGGAGAAGCCATTCACCTGCTCAGTCTGTGGGAAGGGATTCACTCAGTCACACCACCTACAGAGTCATCAGAGAGTTCACTCTCGGGAGAAGCCATTCACCTGCTCAGTCTGTGGGAAGGGATTCAGTCAGTCATCCAATCTACAGAGTCATCAGCGAGTTCACACTGGGGAGACGCCGTTCACCTGCTCAGTCTGTGGGAAGGGATTCACTCAGTTATCCAACCTACAGAGTCATCAGCGAGTTCACACTGGGGAGAAGCCGTTCACCTGCTCAGTCTGTGGGAAGGGATTCACTCAGTCATCCCACCTACAGAGTCATCAGCGAATTCACACCGGGGAGAAGCCATTCCCCTGCTCAGTCTGTGGGGAGAGATTCACTCGGTCAACCACCCTACAGAGACACCAGCGAGTTCACACTGGGGAGAAGCCGCTCACCTGCTCAGAATGAGGGAAGCGATTCACTCGGTCAGCCAACCTACGGAGCCATCAGCGAGTTCACATTGAGGAAAGGCTGTAACCTGCTCAGAATGTGGGAAGGGATCACTCAGTCATCCCAAGTACCGGCACGTCAGTCAGTTCACAATGGGAAGTTGCCGTTGTTATGAATCCATAGGTCTCGTTTGAAGTGGACTGTCATTTTAAGAGAGAGAAATTAAAAAGTTAAATCAGTTTGACTTACAGCTTGTTTACATCGCGTGCAGCTTGTTTAGTTTTAACCGAGGACACAGACACTCAGAATCAGATGGAGACGAAGGAGGAAAAATAGAAAAATCGAAACCAGGAAACTCGTGGCCAAGGGTCACTGATTACAACTTTCCTATGCCCAGAAGGGTGAGTTAATTATCGATTCAGCGTACTCAAATGTGTGGTTGTCACCTCGTTTGATCCGTAGGAGTGGATCTGATTTGGGGTATCCTGTGAAGACCACTAATGTGTTAACCCTTGCCTGTGTGTGGTGGGGTAATTCAATTGAAGACGAATCAATTGTGACAAGTCACTTTCCGTGATAATTCGTATGTAGATTTCGAATGAAGACGGATAAATTCTACAGCGACTGTTGTCTCGTTTTACCACCATGAAACCTGTGGAATTCGACATAATTGCCTTCTTTCAACTTTTACGCTGGATTACAAATATCTCTCTCATCACCGGAACTTTCATACTTTGCCATCTCAAGACGCCAAGCCTTGTTTCTCCTGAGTTCCATAGTCCAGCAGTTGTATTTACACACAACACTTTTGTTTATCTTCTTTAAGTTACTATATTACAAGTATATTCTAATAAAGATAGTTTTAACATCAAAACAGACTCCAGGTGTAGCCAATTGCTGATGTTCGTTTCTAAAGCGCTACAATTCAGAACAAAATTTGGGCCTGCGTTTGGGATATGAACAGATTTGGGGGAGTAGTCATTAATTATCGATATCAGTGGGGAAATTCCTTTTGATTTATTCGTGTGTGGAAAATCAGTAGCAGTGGATGTTGATAGATGCCTCGAAGTGCCAGGCATTGGAGGACGCCAGAAGGATTGAGTTGTTATGTATTGCTTAAAGGTTAAAACCTGCTAAGGGGAAATCGACAATGAGGAGGGCACAGATGCAGAGTGTAATAGCTGAGCATTATGTATCTGAGGGGGGGGGGGTTAAAGTGGAGGAATTGGAGGTGTTTCCTGAACGTAACCCTAATGAGCTTGAGCTCCAGTACAAGTGAGAAAAATAAAATGCGGAGGCTGCGGAAAGGCAGAGGTAATTTGAGGCTAGGGAGGAAGAAAGAACACAGAAGAGGTAGAAAAACAGAGGGAGGAAGCAGAGAGACAGAGGCTGTTCGAGCTGGAAAAGATAGAGAGATTGCAGCAAAGGGCTCGAGTGTTAGACTCTGGTGATAAGTTTAAGTATAGTCGGGAAGTTAAATTGGTACCTCCATTTGACGAAGCAGAGGTTGATAAATAGTTTCACCATTTTGAGAAGGTTGCTTAGAGTTCAAAGTGGTCAAAAGAGGGTTGGCCTATTCTCTTACAAAGTGTAATTAAGGGGAAAGCTCAGCAAGCCTATTCTGCTTTGACAATTGATGAAGCAGCTGATTATGACATAGTGAAACAGCCTGTGCTCAAAGCTTACGAATTTTTCCCAGAATCTTACAGGCAAAATTTAGAAATTTGAGGAAGTCTGTGAAACAAACCTATATGGAACTTGCTTATGATAGGTTTGTGTGTTTTGACGGCTGGTGCACATATAAAAATATAAATGATGATTTTAACAGCTTGTAAGAGTTGGTATTAATTGAATAATTCAGAGGGTGCGTGCCTGATGAAATAAATAAATAGTTAGATGAAACAGATGCTTCACTTTGCAGGAGTCTGCTGGATTAGCAGATGAGATTGTTTCAACTCATTATGTTAAGTTTATCCCGAATAACAGCTTCCAAAAGAGTAGCAGGGATCACCAGAGTTAACCAGAAATTAAAGCTGGGACTAGTGACAAGAGTAAGGATGAAGGGAAACAGTTGAAGGAGAAACATTCTGGTCTCACTTGTTACTATTGTAAGAAAGCTGGTCATATGATGGCTAATAGTTGCCTCCTGGGAAGAAAAAAGGAAAAGGAGTCAGTCCCGAATGCCTGTGATCAGTCCGTTGAAGCACCTATAAACCCACAGGGTTCTGAACATTCTGTTGAGGCTCAGATGAGGAAAAGGGAAAAGGAGGCAGTCCCGAATGCCTATGATCAGTCTGTTGAAGCTCCAGTAAACCCACAGGGTTCTGAACATTCTGGTGAGCCTCAGATAGGGATTTGAGAGGACTGACCCAGTTAAGAATTGATTCGATCATTTTAGGACAGATGGGATTATATTATTGAAGGAAGGGTCAACCCCGGTATCACTGAAAATTGTTTGAGATACAGGGGCTTCTCAATCACTTATATTAAACAACATCCCAAAGTTTGGTGATGAGACTGAAACCGGTGAGGTAAATCTTATTAAAGGCATTGGGAGCGGTGTGGTTTCTGTGCCGTTGTACAAGGCAACTTTACATTCAGGGTTGGTTTCGGGACCTGTTGAGATCGGATTATGCTCCAGTTTACCGGTGGAAGATATCACTTTGCTGTTAGGGAATGACCTGGCAGATGGTTAAGTGTCTCCTGCAGTGTTGCAGACAACTAAGCCAACCACTGACGACCCACAGATGGATTTTAACATTTATCCTTCTTGCGCAGTAACTCAAAGTATGGCTAAAAAGTCT
Organism: Hypanus sabinus; assembly: GCF_030144855.1. NCBI lineage: Eukaryota > Metazoa > Chordata > Chondrichthyes > Myliobatiformes > Dasyatidae > Hypanus > Hypanus sabinus. The sequence goes on from NW_026781315.1 coordinate 254,504, forward strand.
GCCTACTCAGACAGTTCTGTGCAGCATGATTCTGATACCCATGATAGCCAAAATCGGGATTCCGCTTATGATGACTTGTCAGGGACTATTCTGTCTTCATTGTTTCATCAGGATTCAGGTAGTAAATCTGATGAGCAATATTTATCTCTGGGAAGGAGTTTATAGCAGAACAGAACAGAGACCCTGAGATTGAAGCTTTAAAGGAAACAGATCTCTCAGATGATGAGATTAAGAAAGTGCCAGTAGGGTATTATCTCATGTTGAAGTTTTAATGAGGATGTAGAGGCCACTGGCTATTCCAGCGAGTGAGGAATGGGCAATTCTTCTCCAAGCTGTAGTTCCTAAAGTTTATAGGGCTGAAATTTTAACTTTGGCCCACAGTGTGCGCTTAGGTGGGCATTTCGGAGTGAATATAACTGTAAACAGGTTTATGAATTAATTTTACTGGCTTAAATTGAGGAAAGATGTGACCTTTTGCAAACCCGTCACACTTGTCCAGCTGTGGGTAAACCCCACCAGGTCATCCTAGTGGCCCCACTGTGGTCTATACCTGCATTCGGTGAACCCTTTTCTAATGTTATAGTGAATTGTGTTGGCCCTTTGCCAAAGACTAAAGCTGGCCAATAGAATCTGCTAACTACAAAGTATTATGTATATTGCATCCAGATTCCCATAGGCAATGCCTCTCAAAAATATAAAGCTAAACCTGAAGGGAAAGTTCTTACCAAGAATTTTACTCCTGGATTATTTCAGTACGTAGTTTATGAACTAGGAGCTGATCAAATAACGTCATCTGTGTACCATCTGGAATCACAAGGGCTGTAGAAAGTTTTCATTCTACACTCAAAACAATCATTAAGACATACTGTGTTGAAAATGAAAAAGACTGGGATGAAGGAATATATTTGCTTTTGTTCTCAGTAAGAGAGTCAGTACAGGACACTAGGCTTTAGTTCACTTGAACTTCTATTTGGCTGTAGACGAAGGGGACCTTTGACCTTGTTAAAGAACAGTGGATTGAAGTGGATTTACTTGTTAAATTATTAGATTATGCTTTGAACTTCCAAATAAAACTATACCAAGCGTGTAGTCTAGTGAGAGAAAACTTAAAGATTTCTCAAAACAAAATGATGTGTTGGTTTGATAGGCGGGCTTGCAAAAGAAAATACCAGGTGGTGGATATCTTATCTTATCTTATCTTCTTATCTCCAATGATGACAAATCCACTCCAGCTGAAATTCAATGGACCGTATGAAATATGCTCTCAAATTAATGATGTGAATGATGTTATTAAAACACACGGCTGACGTAAACCAGCACAGGTTGTACACATAAATATGATAAAGCCTTATTTTGACAAACAGACACCATCTGTGAGTGTTGTTGTCAAAACATATGAATCTGGTAACCCTGAGAATGAAACAATCGACTCGTCTGAGACTTTTCACAAGCCAAACGTGGTCCCAGTTAGGCTAATGAACTCGGTTGTTCCAGAAAACATTGATAGCAAGTTGGCTCATCTGCAGCCAAAGCAACAACAACAGCTGAGGGAATTACTTCTGAAGTTTAAAGATTTATTTCCTGATGCTCCCAAGGAAACCACGGTCGTAGTACAGGATGTAGATATTGGTCAAGCCAAACCGATTAAACAACACCCATATTGCATGAACTTAGAAAAGTGTAAATTGGCTGAGCAAGGAATTGAAAATATGCTGGAAAATGGTATTATTAGTCCTTCAGCATCAGATTGGAACTCACCCTGCGTTATTGTGCCCAAACCTGATGGTAGTGTTAGATTTTGCACTGATTATAGGAAGGTAAATGCAGTAACAAAACGAGATGGCTATCCTATCCCTAGGGCGGATTATTGCATTGATGAAGTTGGAAAAACAAAATTTCCAAAAAGGATTGATCTGTTGAAAGGGTATTGGTGTGTTCCATTGATGGAGAGAGGTAGAGAAATTTCTACATTTGTGACACCTTCTGGGTTGTATGAATACAATGTTTTGCCGCTTGGAATGAAAAAAAAAAACGGTCCACGATCATTCCAGAGAACGTTTGATTCTGTAATTCCAGGGTTGGAACACACAGATGCCCATATTGATGAGTTAGTCACAGGGAGTGACACTTGGGAAGAAAATATCTCTGCAGTAGAGAAGCTGTTTGAGAGGATGTCGCAGGCCAGCCTTATATTTAGCTAAGACTGAATTTTGTCATGCCACTGTGACTTATCTTGGCGATGTTGTAGGTCAAAGCAAGTTGGCTCCTGTTCAGGCAAAAGTCCAGGCAATTTCTGAAGTTCCTATTCCGACTGGTAAGAAGGATTAGAAGGTTTCTGGAAATAGTTTGATGAGAATTCAGCAAGAACTTTACTGATATCGCTCTTCCTCTGACTAATCTCCCGAAGAAGGGTAAAAAGTTTGTTTGGGCCGAGCCTTGTCAGGAGGCATTTGATGGATTGAAAGCCATTTTTATGTCATTAACCTGTGCTCAGGGAACCTGACTTTACAAAGCCGTTTTCTATAGCTGTGGATGCCAGTGATGAAGCTGCCGGGACAGTGTTATTACAGAAAGATGATGATGATGTTGAACATCCTGTAGCTTACTTTTCGAGAAAATTCAATGAGCAGCAAATAAATTATTCCACCTTAGCGGGCTCACTTTTGACATATAAGAAAAACTTGGACAGATATATGGATGAGAGTGGCTTGTAGGGATAGGCACAGGTGCAGATCAGTGGAAATAGGCAGAAAAATGTTTCGGCAAAGCCAAGAAGGGGCAAAAGGCCTGTTTCTGATCTGTAATGTTCTGTGGTTCTTAGAGAAAGAGTTGTCACTCATCTTGGCTTTGCGGCATTTTGATGTCGATGTTTGTCCTGTGAAGAAACCACCTGTAGTTTATACTGATCATAATCTGTTGGCGATTTTGATTCAGGTAAAGGGCAAAACCAGATGATTGTTAAACTAGAGTCTGATTTTGCAAGAATATGATAGTCTGATAATACATATGAAACGCACGGACAATATCGTTGCCGATTGTCTTTCCACATGCTGAGCTTACAGTTTTAATAGTGAAGCAGAATCTGGTATTTGTATACGATTCTGCAATGTGTTACATGGTAACCATACATGCATTATTTTACATACTGTAGCTTGCAGTTAAAATTTTTCTCTTTTAGAGCAATAATATTTTTTGGGGGGTAGGGGAAGTGTTATGAATCCCTAAGTTTCGTTTGCTGTGGACTGTCACTTTAAGAGAGTGCCTGAGTGAGGTGGGGATTAACAGTGATGTCAGCCGCTGACATTCTCAGCTCATTTTTGATTTTTACAGAGTGAGAGAGCTCAAGGAGGCGGGACTGTCTGACTTGCAGCTTGTTTACATTACTCCCAGTTTGTTTCGTTTTAAGCGAGGACACAGACACTCACAGTCAGAAGGACGCAAAGAAAGAGAACAAGAGGTTTTAGACAAGGAAGCTAGTGGCCAAGGGTCACTGCTTGGAACTTTCCTGTGCCCATAAGGGTGGTTTGATGATCGATCCAGTGCACATCGAATGTGTGCCTGTCACCACGAATAATCCACAGGAAAGGATTTTGTTCGGGGAATCCTGTGGAGACCACTTATGTGTTAACCCTTGCCTGGGTATGTGGTGTGGCGGTTCACTTGGAGACGATATCCCCTAGGAAATCTGAAATTCAAACAACATCACACACAAAATGCTGGTGGAACACAGCAGATCAGGCAGCAGCTATAGGAAGAATCGCTGCCGACGTTTCGGGCCGAGACCCTTCGTCAGGACAAACCAAAAGGAAAGATGGTAAGAGATTTGAAAGTATTGGGGGGTAGGGGGAAATGCGAAATGATAGGAGAAGACCGGAGGTGGTGGGATGTAGCTAAAAGCTGGAAAGGTGATTGGTGAAAGTGATACAGAGCTGGAGAAGGGAAAGGATCATGGGACGGGAGGCCTCGGGAGAAAGAAAGGGGGGGGGGGCAGATGGAGAACAGGTAATCAACTAAATACGTCAGGGATAGGGTAAGAAGGGGAGGAGGAGAATTAACGCAAGTTAGACATTTTAATTACACGTCCCATTCACATTCTGATATGTCTATCCGTGGCTTCCTCTATTGTCAAAACGAATCCAAACTCAGGTTGAAGGAACAACACCTTATCTACCGGCTCGGTAGCCTCCAACCTGATGCCATGAACATTGACCTCTAACTTCTGTTCATGCCCCTCCTCCCCTTCTTACCCCATCCCTGAAATATTTAGTTGTTTGCATGTTCTCCATCTCCCTCTAGTACGCAAGTCAGTTCACTCGAGGGAGAGGCCGTTCTCCTGCTCCGTGTGCGGGAAGGGATTCACTTGCTCATCTCAAATGAAGGTACATCAGAGAGTTCACACTGGGGAGAAGCCAATCACCTACTCAGACTGTGGGAATGGATTCACGGTCATCCGACCTACTGGCACACTAACGAGTTCACACCGGGGAGTGGCCGTTCACCTGCTCCGACTGTGGGAAGGGATTCGATTAATAGGCAGGAGTGGATTTTGTTTGGGCTATCCTGTGGAGACCACTTATGTATTAACCCTTGCCTGTGTATGCGCTGTGGCGATTCACTTGAAGACGATATCCCTAAAAGCAAACATGAGGTTATCTCAACTACGGGGACACCAGCGAATTCACACTGGGTAGAGTCTGATCACCTGCTCGGACTTTGGGAAGAGATTCTGTCAGCCAAATCAACCAAATGTGCAACACTGTCTTTACACTGGGCAGAGGCTGTTCACCGACTGTGAATTTGGGAAGCGATTCACTTATTCATCTAACCTTATGTAACTCTCGCTTCGGCTAGCAGCTTAATATAGGAGGTGAAAGCGCCCGCCCTCCTCCCCACCAGGCCAAACTTAAGAAATCTCATTTGGGTGGATGCTGCGTAATGTGTCCCCTGTTACAGATCAGTACTGTACCCCGAAATAACAAACGGTACACAATATGTGATTAAACAATTGAGCTTTATCATTCTTACTTTGACTGAGGCAAAGATGTACCGTGTATCAGTAAAGTTTCCTGTAACATTTGACTTCATTGTGAAGTATTATCTTGCACCTTCTATCTCACTGAGTTTTCCAAGAATCAGTTTCTGTTCGCTAGAACGACAAGAGGTTTAATTGAATGCATCACCTGGTGGGGTAAGAGTTATAAGCTACGATCACAGGGTATGGCAGGACAGATTCTAGCATTTTGTTACGAACAGTAACACTTTAGAAACGAACCAGCTGGAACAGGCTGCACCGGGAATCTGGTTTTAGAAACATAGAAGAATAGAAAATAGGTGTAGGAGTAGACCATTCGGCCCTTCGAGCCTGCACCGCCATTCAGTATGATCATGGCTAATCATCCAGCTCAGAACCCTGTAGCTGCTTTCCCTCCATACCCCAGATCCCTTTAGACAAAAGGGCCATATCTAACTTCCTCTTAAATATAGCCAATGACCCGGCCTCAACTGTTTCCTGTGGCAGGGAATTCCACAGATTCACCACTCTCTGTGTGAAGAAGTTTTTCTTCATCTCGGTCCTAAAAGGCTTCCCCTTTATCCTTAAACTGCGACTGCTCATTCTGGGCTTCCCCAACATCGGAAACAATCTTCCTGCATTTAGCCTGTCCATTCCCTTTAGAATTTTATATGTTTCAAGGAGATTCCCCCTCGGTCTTCTAAATTCCAGTGATTATAAGCCTAGTCGATCCAATCTTTCTTCATATGAAAGTCCTGCCATCCCAGGAATCAATCTGGTGAACCTTCTCTGTACTCCTTCTATGGCAGGAAGGTCTTTCCTCAGATTAGGGGACCAAAACTGCAGACAATATTCTAGGTGCGTTCTTACCAAAGCCTTGTACAACTGCAGTAGAACCTCCCTGCTCCTGTACTCAAATCCTTTTGCTATGAATGCCAACATACCATTTGCCTTTTTCACTGCCTGCTTTACCTGCATGCCCACCTTCAATGGCTGGTGTACAATGACACACAGGTCTCATTCACCTCCCCTTTTCCTGCTCGGCCACCGTTCAGATAATAATCTGTTTTCCTATTCTTGCAACCAAAGTGGATAACCTCTCATTTATCCACATTCAATTGCATCTGCCATGAATTTTCCCACTCACCTAACCTATCCAAGTCGCCCTGCATCCTCTTACCATCCTCCTCACAGCTAACACTGCCGCCCAGCTTTGTGTCATCTGCAAACTTGGAGTTAATGCATTAAATTTCCTCGTCTAAATAATTAATATATATTGTAAACAACTGGGGTCCCAGCACTGAGCCTTGCCGTACCCCACTAGTCACTGCCTGCCATTCTGAAAAGGTCCCATTTACTCCCACTCTCTGCTTCCTGTCTGCCAACCAATTCTCCATCCACATCAGTACCATACCCCCAATACCGTGTGCTTTAAGTTTGCACACTAATCTCCTTGTGGGACCTTGTCAAAAGCCTTTTGAAAATCTAAATATACCACATCCACTGGCTCTCTCCTACTCACTCTACAAGTTACATCTTCAAAAAATTCTACAAGATTCGTCAGATATGATTTTCCTTTCACAAATCCATGCTGACGTTGTCCGATTATTTCACCTCTTTCCAAATGTGCTGTTTTCACATCTTTGAAAACTGACTCTAGCATTTTCCCCACCACCGACGTCAGACTAACCTGTCTATAATTCCCTGGTTTTTCTCTCCCTCCTTTTTTAAAAAGTGGGGTTACATTAGCCACCCTCCAATCCTCAGGAACTAATCCAGAATCTAAGGAGTTTTGAAAAATTATCACTACCACATTCAGTATTCCTTTCGCTATTTCCTTAAGCACTCTGGGATGCAGACCAGCTGGCCCTGGGGACTTATCTGCCTTTAATACCTTCAATTTATCTAACACCACTTACGTACTAACATGTATTTCCCTCCATCTCACTGGACCCTCGGTCCCTTACTATTTCCGGAAAATTATTTATGTTCTCCTTAGTGAAGACAGAACCAAAGTAGTTTTTCAATTTGTCTGCCATGTCTTTGTTCCCTATGATCAATTCACGTTTCTGACTGTAAAGGTCCTACATTTGTCTTGTCCAAACTTCTTCTTTTCACATATCTATAAAAGCTTTCACAGTCAGTTTTTTTGTTCCCTGCCAGATTTCTCTCATAATCTTTTGTCCCTTTCATAATTAAGCCCTTTGTCCTCCTCTGCTGGTCTCTGAATTTCTCCCAGTCTTCGGGTGCGCCGCTTTTTTTTGCTAATTTATATGTTTCTGCTTTGGACTTGATACTATCCCTAATTTCCCTTGTCAGCCACGGGTGCACTACCTTCCCTGGATTATTCTTTTGCCAAACTGGGATGAACACTTGTTGTATTTCATCCATGCGATCTTTAAATGCTTGCCATTGCATAACCATCGTCAACCCTTTAAGTATCATTTGCCAGTCATTCTTAGCTAATTCACTTCTCATACCTTCAAAGTTACCCTTCTTTAAGTTCAGAATTTTTGTTTCTGAATTAGCTATGTCAATCTCCATCTTAATGAAGAATTCCACCATATTATGGTTTCTCTTACCCAAGGGGCCTCACACGACATAATTGCTAACTAACCCTTCCTCATTGCTCAATACCCAATCTAGAATGGCCTGCTCTCTAGTTAGTTCCTCGACATGTTAGTTCAGAAATCCATCCCGCACACATTCCAAGATATCCACTTCCTCAGCACCCTTACCAGTTTGGTTCACCCAATCTATATGTAGATGGAAGTCTCCCATTATAACTACTGTTCCTTTATTGCACACATTTCTAATTTCCTGTTTAATGCCATCCCCAACCTCACTACTACTGTTATGTGGCCTGTACACAACTCCCACGACCGTTTTCTGCCCCTTAGTGTTATGCAGCTCTACCCATATCGATTCCACATCCTCCAGGCGAATGTCCTTCCTTTCTATTGCGTTAATCTCCTCTCTCATCAGCAATGCTACCCCACCTCCTTTTCTTTCCTGTCTATCCCTCCTGAATATTGAGTATCCCTGGATGTGAGCTCCCATCCTTGCTCACCCTGGAGCCATGTCTCTGTCATCCCAGATATATCATATTTATTAATAACTATCTGCACATTCAATTCATCCACCTTGTTCCGAATGCTTCTAACATTGACACACAAAGCCTTCAAGCTTGTTTTCACAACACTCTTAGCCCTTATACAATTATGTTGAAAAGTGGCTCTTTTTGCTTTTTGCCCTGGATTTGCCTGCCTGCCAGGTTTACGATACACCTTACAACTTTTTGCTACTACCCTCATTTTACCCCCTCTGTCTCTCTGCACTTGTTCCCATCCCCCTGCCACATTAGTTTAAATCCTCCTGAACATCAGTAGCAAACTCTCCCCCTAGGACATTGGTTCCAGTCCAGCCCAGGTGCAAAACATCCCGTTTATACCGGTCCCACCTGCCCCAGAACAGGTTTCAATGCCCCAGAAATTTGAATCCCTCCCCCTTGCACCATTTTTCAAGCCAAGTATTCATCGGAAATATCCTCCTATTTCTGCTCTGACTAGCACGTTTTTGATGTTAAAATCACTATCTTCATTAATATCTACATACAATATAGTAACTTAAGCAAGATATGTGTGTATATGTAAGTATAAATATAACTCCCAGACTGTTGAGATCGGTGGTGGTGGTGGGGGGGGGGGGTGGCGGAACAAGGCTTAGAGTCTTGAGATAGTGAAGTATGAAATAAGGGAAACATAATTCACGGAATAACGGATGGGAGAGAGATATTTGTAATCCAGGGCAAATACAGAGAGAAGGCAATTACGTCGAATTCCATAGCTTCCATGGTGGTAAAATGAGATAACAGTCGCTGTAGATTTTATCCGTCACCGTTCCAAATCCACATTCGAATTATCACCGAAAGTGACTTGTCACAGGGATCAACAACACACACAAAATGCTGGTGGAACACAGCAGGCCAGGCAGCTTCTATAGGGAGAAGCGCTGTCGACGTTTCGGGCCGAGACCCTTCGTCAGGACTAACCTAAAGGGATAATAGTAAGAGAATTGAAAGTCGTGGGTGGAGTGGGAAATGCGAAATGATGGGTGAAGACCGGAGGGGGTGGGATGAAGCTAAGAGCTGGAAAGGTGATTAGCAACAGTGATACAGAGCTGGAGAAGGGAAAGGATCATGGGACGGGAGGCGTCAGGAGTAAGAAAGGAGGCGGGGGGGTACACCAGAGGGAGATGGAGAAGAGGCAAAAAGCTAAAAATGTCAGGGATGTGGTAAGAAGGGAAAGCGGGGCATTAACGGAAGTTAGAGGTCAATGTTCATGCCATCATGGAGGCTACCCAGCCGATTATAAGGTATTATTCCTCCAACCTGAGTTTGGATTCATTTTGACAATAGAGGAGGCCATGGATAGACATATCAGAATGGGAATGGAACGTGTAAATTAAAATATCTAACTTCTGTTAGTGTCCCTTCTCCCCTTCTTACCCCATCTGTGTCATGTTTAGTTGTTTACCTGTTCTCCATCTACCCATCCCACTTCTTTCTCCCGAATCCTCCCATCCCATGATCCTTTCCCTTCTCCAGCTCTGTATCACCTTTCGCCAATCACCTTTCCAGCTCTTAGCTTCATCCCACCCCCTCCGGTCTTCTCGTATCATTTCGCAATTCCCCTCCCCCCAATACTTTCAAATCTCTTACTATATTACCTTTCGGTTAGTCCTGACGAAGGGTCTCGGCCCGAAATGCCGACAGTGCTTCTCCCTATAGATGCTGCCTAGCCTTCTGTGTTCCACCAGCATTTTGTGTGTCTTGTTGTTTGAATTTCAGATTTCCTCGTCGTTGTTACAGGGATATCGCCTTCAAGTGAATCGCCACACCACATACCCAGTCAAGGGTTAACACGTAAGTGGTCTCCACAGGATTCCCCAAACAAAATTCACTAATATGGATTATTCGTTGTGACAGGCACTCATTCGATGAGCACTGGATCGATAATCAAACCACCCTTATGGGCACAGGAGAGTTCCAAACAGTGACCCTGGCCACTAGCTTCCTTGTCTAAATCCTTTTGTTCTCTTTCTTTGCGTCCTTCTGACTGTGAGTGTCTGCGTCGTCGCTTAAAACAAAACAAACTGGGAGTAATGTAAACAAGCTGCAAGTCAGACAGTCCCGCCTCCTTGAGCTCTCTCTCTCTGTAAAAATCAAAAATGAGCTGAGAATGTCAGCGGCTGACGTCATTGTTAGTACCCACCTCACTCAGGCACTCTCTTAAAGTGACAGTCCACAGCAAACGAAACTTAGGAATTCATAACACTTCCCCTCACCCAAGCAAAATATTTTTGCTCTAAACGTGAAAATTTTTCACTGCAAGCTACAGTATGTAAAATAATGCACGTATAGTTATCATGTAACACATTGCAGAATCGTATGCAAATACCAGATTCTGCTTCACCATTTAAACTGTAACCTCAGCATCTGGAAAGACAATCGGCAATGATATCGTCCGTGCTTTTCGTATACATTATCACAATACCATATTCTTGCAAAATCAGACTCTAGTTTAACAATCATCTGGTTTTGCCCTTTTCCTGAATCAAAAACACCAACAGGTTGTGATCAGTATAAACTACAAGAGGTTTCTTCTCAGGACAAACATGGACATCGAAATGCCGCAAAGCCAAGATGAGTGACAAGTCTTTCTCTAAGAACCATTAAAGATTACAGCACAGAAACAGGCCTTTTGGTCCTTCTTGGCTGTGCCGAACCATTTTTCTGCCTAGTCCCACTGACCTGCCCCTGCGCCTTATCCCTCCAAGCCCCTCTCATCCATATATCTGTCGAAGTTTTTCTTAAATGTCAAAAGTGAGCCCGCTTAGGTGGAATAATTTCTTTGATGCCCCTTGAATTTTCTCGAAAAGTAAGCTACACGCTGTTCAACAACATCATCATCTTTCTGTGATAACACTGCCCCGGCAGCTTCATCACTGGCATCCACAGCTATAGGAAATGGCTTTGTAAAGGCAGAGCAGAGGTGAACAAAATAAAAATGGCTTTCAATCGATCAAATACCTCCTGACAAGGCTCGTTCCAAACAAAACTTTTCACCCTTCTTCAGGAGATTAGTCAGAGGAAGAGCGATATCAGCAAAGTTTTTACAGAACTTTCGATAATATCCATCCATTCCTAGAAACCTTCTGAAAGCCTTCTTAGCGGTCAGAATAGGAACTTGAGAAATTGTCTGGACTTTTGCCTGAACAGGAGCCCACTTGTCTTGAGCTACAACAGAGCCAAGACAGGTCACAGTGGCATGGCCATATTCACTCTTAGCTAAATGTAAGGCTGGCCTGGGAAAGCCTGTCAAACAGCTTTTCTACTGCAGAGATATGCTCTTCCCAAGTGTCACTCCCTGTGACCAAGTCATCAATACAGGCATCTGTGTGTTCTAACCCTCGAATTACAGAATCAAACGTTCTCTGGAATGATCCTGGACCATTTTGCATTCCAAACGGCAAATCACTGTATTCATACAACCCTGAAGGTGTCACAAACGCAGAAATTGCTCTACCTCTGTCCATCTATGGAACACACCAATACCCTTTGAACGGATCAATCTTTGTTGGAAATTTAGCTTTTCCAACCTTATCGATGCAATCATCCACCCTAGGGATAGTATAGGCATCTGCTTTTGTTACTGCATTTACCTTCCTATAACCAGTGCAAAATCTAATACTGCCATCAGGTCTGGGCACAATAACGGGGGGTGACTCCAATCTGATGCTGAAGGACTAATAAAACCATTTTCCAGCATATTTTCAAATTCTTTCTCAGCCAATTTACACTTTTCAACTTTCATACGATATTGGTGTTGTTTGATAGGTGTAGTTTGACCAATATCTACATCATGTACTACGACCGTGGTTTCCTTCGGAATATCAGGAAATAAATCTTTAAACTTCAGAATTAATTCCTTCAGCTATTGTTGTTGCTTTGGCTGCAGATGAGCCAACTTGTTATCAATGTTTTCTAGAACAACCGAGTTCATTAGCCTAACTGGGACCACGTTTGGCTTCTGAAAAGTCTCGGACGAGTCAATTGTTTCATTCTCAGGGTTACCAGATTCATATGTTTTGACAGAAACACTCACAGCTGGCGCCTGTTCGTCAAAATAAGGCTTTATCATATTTATCAGTACAACCTGTGTTAGTTTACGTCAGTCGGGTGTTTTAATAACATAATTCACAACATTAATTTCAGAGCCTATTTCATACGGTCCACTGAGTTTCACCTGGATTGGATTCGTCAACATTGGAGATAAAATAAGATAAGATAAGATATCCCCCACCTGGTGTTTTCTTTCGCAAGTCCGCTTATCAAACCAACACTTCATTTTGTTTTGAGTTTTGTCTCACTGGACTACACACTTGGTGTAGTTTTTTTTTGAACTTCAAAACAATAGTCTAACAAGTTAACATGTACACCCCCATCAATCCAGTGTTCCTTTAACAAGGTCAAAGGTTCCCTCAGTCTACAACCAAATACAAGTTCAAATGGACTAAAGCCCGGTGATCCTGCACTGACTGTCTTACTGAGAACAAAAGTAAATATATTCCTTCATCCCAGTCTTTTTTTTTCAACACAGTATGTCTTAATCATTGTTTTGAGTATAGAATGAAAACTTTCTACAGCCCTTGTGATTCCAGATGGTAGACAGATGATGTTATTTGTTCAGTTCCTAGTTCATAAACTACCTACTCAAATAATCCAGGTGTAAAATTACTTTCTTGATCAGACTGGATTCCTTTAGGCAATCCAGAAAAAGTTAAAAAACAACTTGGTAAGAGCCTTCGCCACAGTATTATCTTTAATATTTCTGCGAGGTATTGCCTCTGGGAATCTGAGTGCAGTATACATAATACTTTGTAGATACTGATGGCCAGCTTTAGGCTTTGGCAATGGGAAAACACAATCCACTATAAATTTAGAAAAGGTATAGACCACAGTGGGGCCACTGGGATGACCTGGTGGGTTTTACCCACAACTGGACAAGTGTGACAGGTTTCCAAAATATCACATATTTCCTCAAATTAGGCCAGTAAAATTATTTCATAAACCTGCTTACATTTATATTCACTCCAGAATGGCCACCTAAGGGCATACTGTAGGCCAAAGGTAACATTTAAGCTCTATAAACATTAGAAAATTCAACTTGGTGAACAATTGCCCATTCCTCACTCGATGGTATAGCAGATGGCCTCCACTTCCTCATTATCACTCCATCCTTGGGATAATACACAACTGGCACTTTCTTCATCTCATCACCTGAGAGATCTGTTTCTTTTAAAGCTTCAATCTCAGGGTCTGGGTTCTGTTCTGCTATAAACTCTTTCCAAGACACGGATAAGACTTTCTCATCAGACTTACTACCTGAATCCTGTTGAAACAATGAAGGCAGAATAGTCCCTGACAAATCATCATAACCTGAATCCCGATTTTCGCTATCATTGGTATCAGAATCAAGCTGCACAGATCCGTCTGCGTCGGCATACTTCGAGTTCCTGCGCAGGAAGGATAAATGTTAAAATCCATCTGTGGGTCGTCAGTGGTTGGCTTAGTTGTCAACAGCACTGAAAGAACAACTTTACCATCTGCCAGGTCATTCCCTAACAGCAAAGTAACATCTCCCACCGGTAAACTGGAACATACTCCGATCTTAACAGGTCCCAAAACCAATCCTGACTGTAAAGGTACCTTTTACAACAGAAACCATGCTGCCCCAATGCCTTTAATAAGATTTACCTCACCAGTTTTAGTCTATTCACTGAACTTTAGAACGCTGTCTGATATAAGTGAGTGAGAAGCCCCAGTAACTCGAAGAATTTTCACTGGTACCGGAGTTGACCCTTCCTTTAATAATACAATCCCATCTGACATAAAATGATCGAATCTCTTCTTAACTGGTTCAGACCTCTCAAATCCTTATCTGAGCCTCAATAGAATGTTCAGAACCCTGTGGGTTTACTGGTGCTTCAACAGACTGATCACAGGCATTCGGGACTGCCTCCATTACCCTTTTCTTCCCCTGGAGGCAACAATTAGCCATAATATGACCAGCTTTCTTACAATAGTTACAAGTAACATGAGAATATTTCTCCTTCAACTGCTTCCCTTCATCCTTACTCTTGTCACTAGTCCCAGCTTTAATTTCTGGATTACACTGGAGATCCCTGCTATTCTTTTGGAAACACTTATTCGGGATAAACTTAACCTTATGAGTTAGAGCAAAAACATCTGCTAATCCAGCAGACTCCTGCAAAGTGGCAGCATCCTTTTCATCTAAATATCTCTTTATGTCATCAGGCACACACCCCCTGAATTCTTCAATTAAAACCAGCTCTTGCAAGCTGTTAAAATCATCATTTATATTTTTATATGTGCACCAGCGGTCAAAACACACAAACTTCTCATAAGCAAGTTTCATATAAGTTTGGTTCACAGACTTACTCAAATATTTAAACTTTTGCCTGTATGATTCTGGAAAAATCTCGTTAGCTTTGAGCACAGCTTGTTTCACTGTGTCATAATCAGCTGCTTCATCAACTGTCAAAGCAGAATAGACTTGCTGAGCCTTCCCCTTAATTTTACTTTGTAAGAGAATAGGCCAACCTTCTTTTGGCCATTTTGAACTCTGAGCAACCTTCTCAAAATGCTGAAAGTACTTATCAACCTCTGCGTCGTCAAATGGAGGTACCAATTTAACTTCCCGACTGGCGTTAAACTTATCACCAGAGTCTAACACTCGACTCCTTTGCTGCAATCTCTCTATCTTTTCCAACTCAAACAAACTCTGCCTTTCTGCTTCCTCGCTCTGTTTTTCTGCCTCCTCTCTGTTTTTTCTGCCTCTCCACCCTCAAACTGCCTCTGACTTTCCGCAGCCTCCGCATTTACTTTTCTCACTTGTACTGGAGCTCAAGCTCACGAGGTTTACTTTCCGGAAATAACTCCAACTCGTCCACTTTAAACACACCCTCAGATACATAATGTTCAGCTATTACATTCTGCATCTGTGCTTTCCTCATTGTCGATTTCCCCTTAGCAAGTTTTAGCCTTTTAGCAATACATAACAACTCAATTATTCTGGCGTCCTCCAATGCCTGGCACTTCGAGACATCTATCAACATCCACTGCTACTGATTTTCCACACACAAATAAATCAAAAGGAATTTCCCCAGTGAAATCGACAATTAATGACAAAGCCCCCAAATCTGTTCATATCCCAGACGCAGGCCCAAATTTTGTTACGAATTGTAACGCTTTAGAAAGGAACACCAGCAATAGGCTACACTTGGAGTCTGTTTTTAATGTTAAAACCATCTTTATTTGAATCTACTTATAATATAGTAACTTAACCAAGATAAACAAATGTGTTATGTGCATATACGTGTGTAAATATAACTCCCAGACTATTGATTTCGGGAGAAACAAGGCTTGGCCTCTTCAGATGGCAAAATATGAAAGTTCAGTTCAACCACAGAATAGGTGATGAGAGAGATATTTGTAATCCAGGGTAAATGTTGAGAGAAGGCAATTATGTCGAATTGCATAGGTTTCATGGTAATAAAACGAGACAACAGTTGCTGTAGATTTTATCCGTCATCATTCCAAATCCACTTACGAATTATCACGGAAAGTGACTTGTCACAAAGGGTATCGTCTTCAAGTGAATTACCCCACCACACCCAGGCAAGGGTTAACACATCAGTGGTCTTCACAGGATACCCCATATCAGATCCACTCGGACGGATCAAACGAGGTGACAACCACACATTTGAGTACGCTGAATCGATAATTAAACCACCCTTGTGGGCAGAGGAAAGTTGTAATCAGTGAGCTTTGGCCACTAGTTCCCTGGTTTCGATCCTTCCATTTTTCCTCCTTCGTCTCCGTCTGCCTCTGAGTGTCTGTGTCCTCGGTTAAAAGTAAACAAGCTGCGAGCGATGTAAACAAGCTGCAAGTCAAACTGATTTGACTTTTTAATTTCTCTCTCTTAAAATGGCGGTCTACAGCAAACGAAATCTAGGGATTCATAACAAATTCAACTCCCCATTGTGAACTGACTGATGTGCCAGTACTTGGGATGACTGAGTGAATCCTTTCCCACATTCTGTGCAGGTGAAAGGCCTCTCCCCAGTGTGAACTCGCAACTGACTCTGTAGGTTGGGTGACCGAGTGAATCGCTTCCTTCATTCTGAGCAGGTGAACGGCATCTCCCCAGTGTGAACTCGCTGATGTCTCTGTAGGTGGGGTGACTGAGTAAATCCCTTCCCACAGACTGAGCAGGTGAATGGCTTCTCCCCGGTGTGAACTCGCTGATGACTCTGTAGGTTCGATGAATGAGTGAATCCCTTCCCACATTCTGAGCAGGTGAATGGCTTCTCCCCAGTGTGAACTCGCTGATGACTCTGAAGGTTGGATGACTGACTGAATCCCTTCCCACAGAGTGAACAGGTGAACGGCCTCTCACCAGTGTGAACTCGCTGATGACTCTGTAGATTCGATGAATGAGTGAATCCCTTCCCACAGACTGAGCAGGTGAATGGCTTCTCCCCGGTGTGAACTCGCTGATGACTCTGTAGGTTCGACGAATGACTGAATCCCTTCCCACAGACTGAGCAGGTGAACGGCTTCTCCCCACTGTGAACTCGCAAGTGATTCCGTAGGTTGGATGACTGACTGAATCCCTTCCAACAGACTGAGCAGGTGAACGGCTTCTCCCCAGTGTGAACTCGTTGATGTATCTGTAGGTTGGAAGAGCGAGTGAATCGCTTCCCACATTCTGAGCAGGTGAATGGCCTCTCACCAGTGTGAACCCGCTGGTGTGCCATTACGTCAGATGATTGAGTAAATCCTTTCCCACAAGTTCAGCAGATCACCAGCCTCTGCCCGGTGTGAACTGACGGTGTGTCCGCAGGTGGGAAGACCAATTGAATCCTTACTCACAAACAGAACAGGTGAATGGAGTTGCCCAGTGTGAACTTGCTGATGTACCTTCAGTTGAGATGACCGAGTGAATCTATTCCCACTGTCTGAGCAGGTGAACAGCCTTTCTCCTGTGGAAAATGACGGGCGTGCCAGTTGGTCAGCTGACCGAATAAATCCCTTCCCACAGTCTGAGTAGGAAGGATGGTCGATTGAATCCCTTGCTCCACTTCTTAAATATCTGGACAGAGACAGCAAAACTGGCGTGCTGTGTTTGAGATTCCTGGAGACAAATTCCTTCTCGCTTTAACCTGTGAAATGATTTACAAAGTCCATCAATGGCTGTAGGACAACATTTCAGATGAGATTGTTTGAGACGCCAGGTTTTGATCTGGCTGTTCTTCACTGTTACAATGAGGTTGAACCGAAGATGGGCAGATAAATCATCTCCTGACTGGGCAGAGAGGTGGTATCTGGAATGACCATTAATTCCCCGATGCGCTTCCTATTTCTATATGAATGGGGCATTTCTGCCATCAGCAATTTGTATGCTGGATCGGTTTGACTCTCTCCATTGGTATTATTCCCTCTTCCTACTGAGCTGCATGGGCGCCTGGCCCCACAGTAACTAAAACACTGTCATGCAAATTGTCTTTCTTGACGTGCATCTGGGATTTTCTGCTACGTATTATTAACTTAAAATCCCTCAATTTTAACGTCATATAAAAAATCCCTGCTGTGGTGAATGGTTGGTCTGCACAGCTGTTAAAAGGACTTAGAGTGAATATTAGTATTACTTCAGGTTCTTGTGGAAAATTACAATACAGAAACTGGCCATTTGGGCCATCTGGTTTGTGCTGAACTAATTAAACTGCCCACTCCCACACCCCTACCATCCAGATACCTACACGAACCTCTTAAATGTTGAAATCGAGCTTGCTTGCACCACTTGTGCTGGCTGCTCATTCCACACCCGGATGACTGTCTGTGTGAAGAGTTTTCCCCTCATGTTCACCTTAGCATTTCACCTTTCACCCTTAACCCATGGCCTCTGGTTGTAGTCCCACACCATTTCAGTGGTAAAAGCCAGCGAAGGGTAGTAGGGGGCGACCATGTCTGACAAGGGAAGTCAAGGACAGTATAAAAATAAAAGAGAAGATGTGTAACATAGCAAAGATGAGTGGGAAGCCAGAGGATTGGGAAACTTTTAAAGAGCAACAGAAGATAACTGAAAAGGCGACACAGGGAGAAAATACTAAATTCTAAATTCTCCTTCTAAATTCCTGTGTGCACAAGCCTAGCTTTCCCGTCTCCTGTTTGATTCTTACTGAGACAGAGAGAGGTATGGAACTATTTGACTATGTAACATTTTTACACTTGCTTGCAGCTTGTGTTTACATAGTTCACAGTTTGTTTTATTTAAGCAAGGACAGTCACAAACACAGTCAGCCAGAGAGAAAGAAAGAAGATGGAAAGTTCGAAACAAAGGGCCGAGTGGCCAAAGGCCACTCCTATGGATCTGCTGGTTTGGAAGTATCCTGTGAGGACCACTTTTGCTAACCCTTGCCTGGGTGTGGTATTTCACTTGAAGAGGTTACCCCTGTGACCAATCACTGTAGGTGATAATTCGTATAATCCAAATGGGGACTTTGTTGGAGTATCTCGTGGCTACCACATTTGTTAACCCTTAGCTGGATTCGAGTGTGTTATGTGGTAAACACTTGTGAGAAGGGATATTCTGTGGAAATCACTGTCAGTAATACTTTGTGTGTTGGATCTGGATTGGGAGTACCCTGCGGAATCTACCTGTGTGTTTACCCTTGCCTGGGTGGTAGTTTCTTCTGAAGACATAACTCTTGTGATAAGCTACTTCTGGTGATAATTCGTATGTGGATTTAGAACAACGACGAATAAGACCTGCAGAGACTGTTATCCTGCTTTACAACTGTGGAATTTATGGAATTCAACATAATTGCCTTCTCTCGATATTCACCTTGGATTACAAATCTCTCTCTCTCGTCATTGATTGCGTGGATGATCTGAAGTTTCATACTTTACCATCTCAAGAATTTAAGCTTGGTATTCCCTGAGCTCAGTGGTTTGGGTATTCATAACACTTTTAGCTTTTGATTATTTTGCTTAATTTGTTATATTATAAGCGGATACGAATAACGACAGTGGTTTTAACCTCAAAACCACACTCCAGGTGTGGTCTATTGCTGCTGGTTCATTTAAACAGTTACGGGAATGTAACAGAGGTGTTCGTGTTTATGTCTTTCTGGGGGCCCCCATGTTAACACCTTTCTGTCTCTCTGTCACACCTTGCCACACAGGTAGAACCAGGGGCCTGCTGGGTAAAACAAGGATTCCAATGTCTGTAATCCTGCTCAACCAGAATGAGGAACTCTCAGCCTGGGCTTCCTCAAATAACACCTGGGGAAGATAGTGAGGAACTGTGGTCCAGTCAGAGATGACTGTGGCTGTCGGTGTTTTGAGGGATGGTATCGCAGGCCCCCACCAAACTGAACTTCCTATACTGGGAAACATGCATCCTGGCCAGAACCGCAGTTGCCCAGCAGCCGAGAGGAATAACTGAGACTGAGTGATTTTGGATGAACGCTTTTCTCTCCTATGGAGTAGCCAGGAATTCACGAGAGATAATCAATTTGGCTACAGCACTTGAGGAGCTGGCTACAATACTGCAGGGGCCCTGACAGAAACACAGGCCCAATTAACAGAAATATCCACTGAAATGATTGCAATCCGGCAAACAGTCGTGCAGAATCGTACGGCTTCAGATTTTATCCCAGCTGTGAAAGGGGGAACCTGTGCTGTTATTGACACAGAATGCTGCACCTATATCCCTGATGAGGCTACTAACGTTACATCCCTCCCCCAGCACACTGCCAAGGAGACTGACAGCATCAAGAGAGTAGGGCAGGATTTACACGGGTTCACCGAAGGGTCGAAATGGTGATATTTGAAGACCTGTCGGTAATATATGGGGCATGATATTGCATTATGTCCAAATGGTTGTACATATCATTGTTATAAATACTGATGTATTCCGTTTTTACCCACTGAGAAGTCAATGCTGCACTTGGTTGCTTTCTCTGTAAAGTATATAAAAAGGTTAACACTACATTAAAAAATAGCAGCCTTTTTTTCTGAAAGAAACTTCCAATGTTCAACCAATGTACTAAGCCGTGCTGAGCCATATTTCTTCTTGAGGGTAGCTACCTAAGGTTTTAGGATGCTTATCTCCTTGTGCACTCGTGTGTAGAGATAGGACAGCGTCAGTCTGTTCTCTGTGTGTAAGCCATTATGACTATTTTGTAATTTGCCTTTAGGGTCTGTCATGTAGTAAATATTTTTGGCTCCAGCCTGTCTAGTGTGGGGAGTATCTGGACAGATATATCTGTGGTGTAAGGGGAACTGGTGAATTGGGTGGGAGCATTCACAGACTGTTCCTGTCTGAGTGACTAACTAAGTAAGTCCCACTCGGAGTGGATAGTTCAAAGGTTAATTTATTATCAAAGCAGGTATTCATAAATAACGCTGAGATTTTCTCCAGAGAACCACAAAACAAAGAAAACATGAAAGTCGTTCAGAGAGAAAAAAAAATAAACTCCCTCCATACCCCCCGTATCGAAAAGGACGGCATCCCGATCATCAACCCCCAAAACCCACCCCTCCCGCACAAAACGGAAGAAAAATATCGACACCCGTTAAAAAACATTCCGACCCGGCACATCTGCGGAGGAGCCGGTGTCACCAGTGTCGAGGCGGCCCCATCGGGAGCAGCGGACACAACGGGCGACCCCGGAAGATTCACAGGTGAAGTGTCGCCTCACCTGGAAGGATGATTGGACAACGGGGAGAGTTCGACCGTCCGGCCCTTTCACTGTGACACCCCGAACTCCACATCAAATCCGTCCAAATAAATCTGGCCGAACTTTAATGACCAATAAATATAATTCCTCTCAGCGATCAGCTGTCTGAGTGATCCCCTGACTCTGAGAGGAAGGGGTATCTATGGTCCACACTGTCAGGGTGTTGAGTTTACCAGGAGACAAAGACTGCAGGGACGAGAGATTTTCTGTTGGCTAATACACTGTGTGTGGACCCCGCTGGCAATTCTGGTGTTGAGACCGGAATCGAGACTAACACCACGCTGCCCACTCCACCAACAACACGGCACAGCCCGACATATAACAGGGGACTTTACATCTCACAACACTGGATTCAGTGCTGAAACCCGTGATTAATGTTGTTGTCTCACCGAAAAGTCCATTAACCCTAATTCTGCAATGCGGTGTAAAATCCCGCTCCCCATACTAACACGGGTTATACAGACGAAAGAACAAACTGCCGGAGGAACTCAATGGTTCGGGCAGCATCTGTGGAGGGAAATAGACGTTCAACATTTCGGGCCGAGACTCTCCCTCTGGACTGAGAGTGGACGGGAAATAGTCAGAGAAAAGAGGTGAGGGGTGGGGATGGGGCAAGAGCTGGGGAGTGAGAGGTGAATCCAGGTGAGGGTGGAGGTGGAAGGTGAAAATTGTGACAAGGGTGGGAGGTGAGTAGTTGGTGCAACACAGGGCTGCAGAAGATGGAATTTAATACCATAGAGGATGAAAAAAGAGATTAGAGAGTATTTGTTATAGAGAGTGCAAGGAAGATTCACCTGACTGATCCCTGGAGTCATAACCTGAAGAAAGATCAAATGTGATAACTCTAAATGTCATTTAGAGAGTCGAGGACTGAGAGGAGAACACATTGAAATTCACAACATCATTACCGGTTGAACCAGGATCCCAGTCACTGAAAAAGGGGGTGTACTGTCCGGGACTGTGCTGAGGGGAAAGTCTCCATTCCGAGGGTGGTGAATATCTGTAAATCCCCTCCACAACTTCTTGTTGCCTATAGATGACACAGATCTCTCTCTTCTTCCTTATCAGAGTTCCAATATCTCTTGAGAAACAAGGTTCCTTATTCTTATTCACTTTGCCCTTAATCCTAATAGGAATATACAAACTCTGCAATCTCAAAACTTCTCCTTTGAAGGCCTCCCACTTACCAATCACATCCTTGCCAAAGAACAATCTGTCCCATTCCATGCTCTTTAGATCTTTTCTCATTTCTTCATATTTGTTCTTTTTCCTGTTTAGAACCTCAACCCGAGTACCAGATCTATCTTCATCCATGATCAAGTTGAAACGAATGTTGTTATGATCACTGGAACTAAAGTGCTCCCCTACACACACTTCCTTCACCTGCCCAAACTCGTTTCCTAACAGGAGATCTAATATTGCATCCTCTCTAGTCGGTACCTCTATATATTGGTTTAGAAAAGTTATTAAATATATTTCACAAACTCTAACCCGTCTAGAGCTTTAACTGTATGGTAATCCCAATAAATATGTGGAAAATCATAATCCCCTACTGTCACAATTGTATGTTCCTGCAGTTGTCTGTTATCTCTCTGCAGATTTGCTACTCCAATTCTCGCAGACTATTGGGTGGTCTATAAGACAACCCCATTAATGTGGTCATACCATTCCTGCTTCTCAACTCCACCCATATGTCCTCAGTAGACAAGCCCTCTGATCTGTCCTGCCTGAGCACTCCTGTGACATTTTTCCTGACTAGCAATGCCCCCCTACCCGGCTTTCCACTGCCTCTAACACGTCTGAAACATCCGATCCCTAGAGCATTGAGCTGCCAGTCTTGCCCCTCCTGTTCCCCCAATTTTATTCCCCCCCCCCGCTGCCACGTTGTCCGGTGACAGTCAGTTCTGCAGTGTGAAGATGGAAAACAGTGTGGCCGCCTCTAAAAACAACTCAATATATATTATTTATTAATCAGTTGAATAATTGACAAGAGCGGAGATTTTGCTGCGTTGATGAACTGCTGTCTGAACTTGGACTGAGTTACCCCATAAATAAACGTGTTTGTGCAGCAACTTAACACCAACAACATATCTCCCGAGTGTTCAAATATATATTCCGAATCATTGTAATTATTCTGATCCAATCCGGAAATCGTGTAATAAAGGAATTCGGCAACATACACCGACCACAGGATGATGAAGCTTCCGGAGATGGAGAGAATTAAGATCACAGACCTCCTCCTGCTCTCCATCTCCGGGTCACTGCGGTTCTCCGTCTTGCTCTGACCCCTCAGCCCCTTACGGACGCTACTCGTCACTAAAATGTGTCTGACTGTCAGAGCGTTGAACAACAGTATTAACACGAACGGGAGTAACGGCGTTAGGACG
Source organism: Hypanus sabinus (assembly GCF_030144855.1). NCBI lineage: Eukaryota > Metazoa > Chordata > Chondrichthyes > Myliobatiformes > Dasyatidae > Hypanus > Hypanus sabinus. The sequence goes on from NW_026781315.1 coordinate 277,793, forward strand.
GTAGAAAGCGAGTCAAATCCCACCCACCCGGGATTCGTATAGTAGCCCGGTATTTCAGTACAGTCCCAGGGTATATTGTCAATCACTGTCACACGTTGGTATATAAAGTAGTAGGGTATATTTTTAAAGCAGAACAAAACGCCGGTTGTTGTCAGAACAACAGCCGCAGTTTTTCCGGTGCAATACTTTTCTTTCCGCTTCTGGAAACAAATGGCAACAAACCGATCAAACGTAAAAGTGACGGTGAACCAGACTGAGCAGTCAGTGGCTGCCTGTCCTAGGGCGAAGATCACACTGCACACGGGGGTGATGTCCAGGAAAGTCCCGGGGAAGTAATAACAACTGATCCGCCACAATATGACATTAAACACGATGGTTAGTAGATCCCCCGTCGCCATGGCCACCAGGTAGCGCGTGGTGCAGGTGGAGAGGCCGCACTTTCCCCGGGACAGGATCACAATCGCCACTAAATTCACTGCGGAAACAGCAAAAAAATAAAATGTGAATAACTGTCTCACCGTTCCGTGGGTCTGAACTCATAGTTAAGCTGGAAATTAAAAACATTCCAACTCTGCAGACAACTCATTTCAGGAAGTTTACAAATGTAAAACGGCGCGCTGCTCGGTACTGGAAGAGGAGCAGTGTTTGGAAACAAGGCATTGTCAATTGATTGCCGAGAGGGCTTTGGAGAAATTAATGTAAATCTCCAGCAATCATGTTTTCGAGTGATACGTGCAGCCTGGCTACCGGGGCAAATTTCTCAGCGATGCTGGCTGCCGCGTTGCTGTCACCTATGGTCTGTCACTCTCCCGATACAGCGGTCCCGCTCCCTCCGTCTCTGTCCACTTACTCAGTCCAAAGCAAATTTACAGCCACCCGTCGCATTTCCTCGTCCCCTCTTAGATTTCCGTTCATCACCCGCCCGCAGGGGCCGCGCTTGCCTCGCTTCTTTTAAATTCTGCAGCTACTCCTTCCCGGGGCCCTTCACACCATGTCAAAGTGTCCGAGCAGAAAGTTCCTAATCGCCCTTTTAATAATTTTGCCGGAGCCACTGAATGCCTGACGTATCCTGCACGTTAGTGCTTTGAACATCCAGTACATAAAGAAAAAAAGGAATAACATAGGCTCTTCATAAACATTGTCCTCCTTTAGGCTGATGTGTAATGTCTGGATACTCTTCTGCATTTCTCACTGCCGCGATCCCGTCACCGATGTACTGACGCTCTCCTCATTCAGCGAAGCACCGCCTGTCCGCCTCTGTCCATTAGAAAAGCAGATTAATCCCCCCCCCCGCACGTTCGTATGGCTTGTCAGGAGTTGCTCCAAACTGCTACAGCATTGTTCCAAATACTTCAAAACTCATTGTTCCTGAGCGGAGAATCGTAGGGACCTTACCCCGGCTGAGCTCCATCAGACTTCACTATGTTGTCCCTTCACTCCCTCTTCACTTCACGGATAACAGGGCATAAAACAAATCCTGCTACACTCGACCTACACAGAACGTTTTCTTTAAACTTTCGAAACTCCGGATGTTTGAGACTGACAAGTGATGTCTGCGTTTCTTCCCGAAATCTCAGCGGCGATTCTCTTCTCGCATTCCCTTCAAACTTGCAGTGATTTCTAAACGCACAGTGCAGTACCTTTAAATTTGAATTTAAAGTATGCTACAGTATTGATACGGAGTTACACAAATAGCCTCTAAAGTTGCCCAGCGCTCAGGATTATCGGAATTTATTTAGCAGAGGCTTTGCATTGATAAATCAATACTGCCCGACATGAACCCACAAAATGAATTCGAAAATAGCTGCCGATCTATTTTCGGCCGAGTCCATGGATCAAACTCCAAAAAAACTTCTGACCGAGCACGGAGTGTTGCCACAATGTCTGCACCGCACTCATAACCGCATAACAACTGAACTAGCCTACAGAACGCGGAGTCACAGCCGCAAATGTTACTTCGCCTCTGTTCTTACCAGGAACACCGATAACGGCAATGATCATGTACCATATCTTTTTCACACGGTAAAACGTTTCAAGCATGTTGTGTGAGATTCAGCCTATCTTCCAGCTGCCGCGATCTCGCTGAAGAAACTCTGAGCTGATAAATCTCCACGGTCATTCATTTATACTCGCTCCAGCACACTGACTCTTCAATTCTACACATGGCTGACGTGTCTTCCAACAGCTGGGGTAAAAATACGCATGATATCATTCAATTCAGATCCCAATTGTGATGACGTTTGGCACTGGATTGTAAAACCTCAAGATACAAATCTAAATTGTTAAGTTGTTCAGAATGCAAGGAAACTGTTGATCATATTGATTAACACTTTCTCGAGCACCTCAGTTCTATCCACAAAAATGCGGGAATTCACAGTGACAGACATTCTCAATAGATTTACCCACTCCGTTTCCGATATGTTTGTCCATGGCCTCATCTTGTACCATTATGAGACCACTTTTAGTTTGAATAAGTAACACATCATATTCCATCTAGGTATCACTTAATCTAATGGCATCAACATCGATTCAACTAACTACCGATATGTTTCCCTACTTCCTTCCTTATTCCTCATTTCTCCACCTTGGTATCTTACCTCTTCTCCTCTTCTGCAAACCTTCATATTCTGGCAACTTCTACTTCCTTTTCAAGCCCTGATGAAAGACCATGGCCGAAAACGTAGACTGTTTATTCATTGTCATGGATGTTGTTTGACCTGTTGAGGATCATTATTGAGTCTCCCATCCCATCACACACCAGTTCACTCGGCGTATTATCATCATCCATTCAACCATTAATATCCCCACTCAAACCCCAATCTTCCCTCCCTCTGCACAGAGATCCCCACACCAATATTTCAAACCCATTCTAACCTAGCTCCACCCTCCGAGTAATATCTCCCATCCCCTAACATCCTTTCCCTCTATTCACACATTAACCCACCAATATCGTTACACCTAGCCCTCCATTCGAAATAAATAATTTCGCCGTCTATTCCCACCCGTACACCCATTAATACCTCACCCTGCACATCCTCACATCAGAACTGAATCAGTGCCCGAACAGACAGAATACCAAATTCCGCTTTATCCATTTACCCTTGTATACTTCACCTAGTGTAATTCCATAATGCCCTTCCCACACGCCCCTTAATGCTGTACCCAATATAATCCTTTTCGCTTCTCTCTCAACCCACCCACTAATATTCCACCGTCTCATCAAGCTCTGGGATTCATCCACACGGCCATTAACAGAATAATTAATATAATCCCTCTTTCCTTTGTAGTAGCGATGAACGTAATATTTTACATCATTCTGCACCGTGAATGACACCAGCAGTATGAAAGAAGGTTGCGACTGTTATTGCTGGAAGTGAGTGTAGTTGCTAGTGAGAAGATGTTTGAGAGGCTGAAATACGTGAAGTTAGAAGCACTAATCAGCTGGACCAGATGGAGGAGACCAGGATGCTCTGGCTGGTTCATTGCCATATTGATATCTGATCAGTTTGTCGCCATCTGTTGCCAGTTGAAAAGTATTCGCACCGGGGAAACTGCGGCTGTGGATCTGACAACAGCCTACGCTTTCTGAAAGACGTGGCTGAGAACGGATTTAGCGGTGAACTTTGAATAATCATTGTGATTTGGAAGAGTCCAGAAGAGTAAGAAGTAACAAATGTCAATCCACTCCACTCTGAGGTGGACAAACGACAAGAAACTATAGGCTGGATAGCCTGTCATCAGTGGTTGGAAAGATGTAGGACTCCATTATTAATGATGAGATTTCTCGTCTATGAAGAGTAATGATAATATAGGGCGGATTTTACCGTGGTTTCCTAAAGGGCAGGTAAAGCTTTATAAATCTGCTGGAATTATTTCAGTAAATCAAAAGGCAGATACCACACAGGAGAGTCAGTGGATGTTGATTACTTGGATTTTCAGAAAGCCTTTGACAATGTGCCGCGCTTGAGGCTTCTAAACAGGATAAAACGCCCTTAATGCAAAAATATACTGTGATGGATGGAAGACTGGCTGAATGACAGAATGCAGGAAGTGGGACGAAACGGAGCTGATTAGTGGTGTTCGGAAGGCGTCGGCTTTGGGGCCGCTTCTGTTCGCTTTCAGAGAAGGGAAGGTCAACAAATAAAATCTCCCATGCAGCGGGCGGTCAAATTGTGATTTATTCAACTGTGGATTCCGTCATGGTGTTTTCTGAAGAAACTTTCACATTTCTTTCACGTAGATGCTTAGTCACTCTTCGGACCAGCTATTCAATTCTCCTTCCCAACCTGCTTCCAGATTGAGTGTTTGTCCCTCTGAAAGAGGAGGCAATCATTCTTCAGGAAAGTCTTTATTCTCATCCGACATTTCTGATATTCAAAGCGGCGTGCTGACTCTGCCGGGCCCCCTGGCGCTAGCAGAATGTCAGTACACGGTGGGGAAATGCCGACGTTGTCAGTTTGAACCTCCTCTGGAGCACGCGTGGTTTAGATGGTTGTCCGAGATGTGAAGGTCGACTCTTTGGCTGCGAATTTGGAGAAGGAAGTCTGAGAATCGGAACTGGTGTGCTGTGGGAGTTTTGATTTTTTCTTCTCATCGGGGTTAAGAGAGGCGGGACCGCGCAGCCCTGTGGCTTCGGGCAATGAAACGCGGAAGATTTAAAACACAGCTTCTTACAGAGGAAGGCGTCGTTTGCGGGCAGAGCAGTGCGCCGGGAGCAGAGTGAAGCTTCAGAGCTTTGGCTCAACGGGCTTAGGCGGAAACGGGCGAGGCAAGGGAGGATTTGTTTTCAATTTTTCCTGTTAATTGAGAAAAGGAGAAATTATGAATGTGAGGGCAATTTTTCCTGTTAATTGAGAAAAGGGGAAATTATGAATGTGAGGGCAGCTTGCTGTCACCTCGCCTCCCGGACGTTCACATCTGCGCCAGGTGCGCCGAGCTGCAGCTCCTAAGGGACCGTGTTAGGGAACTGGAGTTGCAGCTCGATTACCTCCGTCCGGTCTGGGAGAGTGAGGAGGTGTTACAGACAGGTGGTCACACCAGGGCCACGGGAGGCAGACAAGTGTTTCATGGTTAGGACAGTAAAGTGGAAGAGTCAGGTACTAGAGAGTACCCCAGGGGCTGTACCCCTTGAATATAAGTACACCTGTTTGAGTACTGTTGGCGGGGGGCAGCCTATCTGGGAGAAGCGGCAGTGGCCATGTCTCCGGCACAGAGTCTGGCACTGTGGCTCAGAAGTGTAGGGAAAGGACGACGAAGGAAGTAGTAATAGGAGACTCGATAGCTCGGTGGTCAGATAGGCAAATATGTGGACGCAGTCAGGAGACCCGGATGGTAGTTTGCATCCCTGGTGCCAAGTTCCAGGATGTTTCTGATCGCGTTCAAGATATCCTGAAGAGGGTGAGCAGCCAGAGGTCGTTGTACATGTCGGTACCAATGACATAGGTAGGAAAAGGGAAGAGGTCCTGAAATGGGAATATAGGGAGTTAGGAGAGGAGTTGAAAAGAAGGACCACAAAGGTAGTATTCTCGGGATTACTGCATGTGGCACGCGACAGTGAAAGGAATGAGGTGGAGGATCAATGCGTGGCTGAGGGATAGGAGCAATGGGCAGCGATTCGAGTTTCTATATCATTGGGACCTCGTTTGGGGCTGTTGTAACTGTGCAAAAAGGACGGTTTACACTTGGAGGACCAATATCCTGGCGGGGAGATTTGCTAAGCCTAATGGGGAGACTTTAAACTGGAATGGTTGGGGCATAGAATCAAATTGCAGAGACAAAGAGGGAGGAGATTTGTTCACAAATAGAGAAAGCTTGGAAACAGTGTGTGATGGATGTTAGGCAGGTGATAGAGAAGGGGAGCGCTCTGACCAAAGATGAAGGGGAGAAGGAATAAAAAGAAGATAGCAAAGTTGTTTGCACCGTTAGGAATATACACAGAGTAAGAGATGTAGTATTTCTTAAATGCATTTACTTCAATGCTAGGAGCATTGTAAGAAAGGTGAATGAGCTTAGATCATGGATTGATACCTGGAAATATGTTGTTGTAGCTATTAGTGAAACATGGTTGAAGGCGGGATGTGAAAGGCAACTAATTATTACTGGATTTAGTTACCTCAGGTGTGATAGAATCGGATGGGCAAGAGGGGGAGGTGTTGCATTGCTTGCCAGAGAAAATATTACAGCGGTGCTCTGGCAGGATAGATTAGAGGAACCTCTAATCTAGTCCAGGAAGACTAGTTGGGTGGAATTGAGGAATAGGAACGGTGCAGTAACAGTTATAGCGAGAATTGGAGGAGCAAATTTGTAAGGAGATAGTAGTTATTTGTAGTAAGCACAAGGTTGTGATTGTGGGAGATTTTAATTTTCCACACATAGACTGGGAGGCCCATACTGTAAAATGGATGGATGGTTTGGAGTTTGTAAAATGTGTGCAGGATAGTTCATTGCCGCAATACATAGACGTACCAACTAGAGAAAGGGCAGTGTTGGACCTCCTGTTAGGGAATGAGATAGGTCTGTCATGGTCCCTTCTGTCATCTGGCTATCTTCCTCAGGAATTGGGCCTTTATAACCTCGTTTAGTTCCCAATCAATTCCCAAGTTCCAATAATTACGAACACCTGTAATCCATCAACTAAAGTAGTATAAGAATACTGTGACCACTACTCGAAGGTGTCACTCGTTGGTCCACTCGTGTAAGAGTAACCTCACTCCATGGTGTTTAGGACTAACAGTTCCAGATCTAGCCTTGTTCCTGAATTATCGACCAAGACCAAGACTCCGGGTAAATGCTGCCTTGGAACGCTTACTACGCTCGCTACAACGGCAGCGTCTCCCGATACGGCCTCCGCGCCCGTGTTCTGCATTTGGGTTCGTTCCACCGCCACGTCCTTGCAACAAACCATTCGATCATGTCCCTCCAAGTGTCTGGAAAAACACCCGCTTAATAATCGACTCCAACACTTCCCCAACCCGGTATTTGGAACTATGTCAGAATCAATTAAGTATTGAAACTTGCCCCTTCAGGCATCTCTTTCAGAATCCTGGTCCAGGTGACTTTTGTACCTTTTGAGCTTGCAGTTTTCTAAGAACCTTCTCAACAGTAATGACACACTTCCAATATCTCTGCCCCCTGACGCTCCTAACTTCCACAGTGCATACAGATACAATAAGTACTTATTCCGTTCGCCCGCCATTTTCTTGACCCGCTAATCCTACTTCTCCAGCATCGTTTTCCAGCAGTCTGATATCCAATATCGCTTCTTTTTACACTTCATGCATCTGAGGAAACATTTGTCATCCCCTTCAAATTGTGGGATCGTGTACCTTCGCATTTCAATATTTCAAAGACATAATATATTAATTATTTTTGCCTTCTTCTAACAACAAGCTTACCACTACATTACACTTTTTCTTCTATAAGCTATGCCTTCTCTTTGGGTTTCATGTTGGCTTCGACTTCTCATGACAGCGACGGTGGTGTCATACTGCCTTTAGAATTCTTCTTTTTTCGATGGACATATTCGGATTTCGAAGTGCTTCAGGAATACTCAGCCATTGCTGCTGTGGCGTCATCGCTGCCAGTGTTCTTTCCCAAACAGTTTTGGCCCGGTCCTCTCTCAAACCTCAGAAATTCACTTTTCTTCACTGATATACGAGGGCTGATTGATATGTTCGTGGCCTGAGGTAGAAGGAGTCAATTTTAGAAAGCCCAGCACATTTATTTTTCCGCATAGCCCCATCCTACATTTACACACTTAGTCCACCTGTCGTGGAGCATACGGTCCCTTCCTTGTAGAAGTCGGTGTCTTGGACCTGCAGAGCGGTCGACAGCAGGGATGATTGATGTTCATGGCCAAAGGTAGAATGAGATGAGTTATACACCTCTCGTTACATGCACGTGCAGGTCAACTCTTTGAGTGATTATGCAGAAAGTTTGAAGTTAATAACTCATCTCCATCTACCGAGATTTTCTAAAATTGGCTCCTTCAACCTTAGGCCACAGACATATCAATCACCCCGTATCTGACTTCATCCTCCCTTTGTTAAATTCCAAGCTGAGTTGTATCACCTTGTCAGGGGAACACGAGGGCGAGATATAAGTGGAGAAAGTCAGAAGAGACAAACGTGGCGTAGAGAGACAAACAGAAAGTAAGATGGACTTGGGAGATAACAACGAGGAAGAATCAAATGAGTAGAGAGGGAGCAGCAAAGAGTAAAAGAGGGCGAGAAAGTAAGACTTGGTTGGGGAGAGAGGCAGAGTGAAAGAGAAATCGTTGATAAAGAGATGTCGTAGCGGAAGACTGAGGCAGAAAGAGATAGTGGGCGAGAAGTGGAGGGGTGAGAAATGCTGAGAGGACAGAGAGACTTGGATAGAGAGACGAGTGTTTGGACAGAAGCACTGGGGGGAAGAGGTATGAGAGACAGAATGCTGTGCTCAAGTGATAAGAGAAAGGCTTGGACAAAATATTGGGGCTGATACAAATTAGGGAACGACAGCGTGACTGGGGTAGGAGAGAGAATGTACGGGAGAGATACTGGGGTGAAAGATGGTGGAGTGAGTGTCTCAGGAGAGAGAGTGTGAAAGAGATTCGGAGAAGGAAAGACAGGGGCAGCAAGCGACGTGGAATATGACTGGGTAGTGAGTGCTGGCGGACAGTAACAAAGCGGGAGAGGGAGACACAGGGAGAGAGACAGGGTGGTTGAGACAGAGGGGGAGTCTGAAGGATGAGACAGGTAGGGGCTGAAACGGGTACTGAGGTGAGAAAAGAACTGAGTGAGAAGATAGTGTGGAAAGAGAGACTGTGCTAGGAATACGGGGATATAATAAGGATAAAAAGAGACAGGAAAGAAAATGGGGAAGGAGTGAGACGGGCGAGAAGACAAGGGGAAAGAGGGAAGACGATAGAAGCCGAGCGAAAGATTGCAGGAGATGTATGCCAGGGGTCGATATGGGTGGGGGGGGGGAGAGAGAGAGAGAGAGAGAGAGAGAGAGAGAGAGAGAGAGAGAGAGAGAGAGAGAGAGAGAGAGAGAGAGAGAGAGAGAGAGAGAGAGAGAGAGAGAGAGAGAGAGAGAGAGAGAGAGAGAGAGAGAGAGAGTTCTTCCTGTAGATGCTGCCTGGCCTGTCGTGTTCCTTCAGCATTTTGTGTGTGTGTTGCGTATATTCTCCACGGGCTGTGTAAACACAAAGCTTGCAATAACAGTGTAACAACTCTGATTTACTTTTGTTTTAAAACTATCCTTGATTTAATCTTTTCAAACTTAAAATGGCTACAGCTAAGAAATCGTCTAAAGAGCCTGTATCGCTCAAGGCAATTTCTAATCTTCTGGATACTAGATTGGATACTAAACTTGCTAGTTTGGAAAGTAAACTTACCTCGAAAATGTCTGAGATTGAAGAAGTTGTTAGATCGCTTGATACCAAGCTTCAATCGCAGGCATTAGATATTCAACGGCATGAAGACAAGATCACGACTCTTGAAGAGTTAATTTGTCAAAAAATACGTACAATTGAAACACTGGAGAAAAAGGTACGGTCGACTGCTCAAACAGTAGAGCATTATAAGTTTAAAATCTCCGATCATGAAAACCGATCTCGCAGAGAGAACTTGCGAATCATTGGACTTCCCGAAAATGTTGAGTCTGGTGACTTAATTGATTTTTTCTTTAACTTACTGTGGGAAGTTTTTGGCGCTGAGGCTTTGAAAGTTAAACCTACTATTGATCGTGCCCACAGAGTTTCTAGATTCTCGGCCTCGAGTGACAAGCCACGGGCTGTGATTGTTCGCCTCCATTATCCCCGGGAGAAAGAGCTCTTAAACCGCTTAGCTCGTCAGAAACGTATGATTTCTCAGAGAAATAATAAGTCTCGTATGGTTGAAGATTATTCATTTGAAGTGATGAGAGAAAGAATCGCTTTTAAACCAGTGATGGCAGAAATTTATCAGATTGGACTTAAACAAGCTTTAAGATACCCAGCGAATGTCAGAGTTACTTTGGGTGACGACAGTCTGCGCTTCTTTCAAACTCTGACCGGCGCGAAGAAATTCCTCGAGGAATATCGATCTTCTACCATAAGTTGAACTATGTGTTATATCTTTGTTGATTCTCCTCAATGGTTTTTTTATTGTGAGAAAATTTGGCTTTTTTCCTTAAAAAATGCCTGTAAATGTTGAAGCCCCGTTGTAGCTCTTTACTTCGGTCTGTAGACCGGGTTTTTTTTTATCACGGTTATAGATGCTCTTTCAATTTTACTAGAATGATTTTTTAAATTCTTTTTCTCTGAATTGTGTATACACATCTATACTTTGTAATAAGATTTATTTTTTTAAGATGTCGGTTCTTCTTCCCATAAGACTTTGCTTTCCATGCTCGTTTATTTGTTTGCTTGTACTTGAATATGGGATGAATGTTTTGGATATTTAGACCTTTTCTGTATTGTAGTGATTATTGAATCCTTTTTCTATTCTATTTTGATGTCTTTTTTTTTTACTTTTTTTTTGATCGATTGGTGAATTTACATTTATAATTTGTAATATGTTTTTTTTCAAAATGTCGTTTCTTCTTCCCATAAGTCTTTGCCTTTGGAATATGTCATCTACTTGTATTTGAATATGGGATTTTTCTTAGACATATTACACTTTTTTAAAACTCTAATATTTATTCTTTTTTTAATAATTATTTTTTGTTTTATTATATTACTTTTTTTCTCTTTTTGATTGATATATCTTTTTTTATCAACCCTTCATCTAAACCTGGGTGTTGTATAGTCTCTTCTCACCTATTCGTGGAGTTGCCATCTTGATATGGGGGTAATATTAGTATTAGTTTGTGCGCCTGCCGCTTGGCTTTTTTTCGAGGGTTTGGGAGAGGGGGTAGGGGTCTTTTTTCACTCTTTTGCTTTTTATTTTTTTGCTTTTAGTTTATGGGCCGACTTTAAATTATTAATATTGTTGAAGTGTCATGTTCTCCGGTTGCTTCTGAATCATTTCCCCTTCTTCCTGAGTTATGGGTTATGTGTTTTTTATCCTTTTATGATATATACAATTAATGTTGGCATGATGGATAAGTCTATTAATTTTATCTCTTGGAATACTAATGGTTTAAACCATCTGATTAAACGTAAAAAATATTTAAAATATTCCATAGACTAAATGCTGATATTATTTTCATACAGGAGACCCATATTAGGAGGGAGGATAATCAACGCTTTTTTAGGTTCTGGAGGCCAACAATGTCACTCGAATTTTACTGCCAAAATTAGGGGTGTGTCTATTTTTATAGACCCCGCAATTTCGTTCACACATCATGAAACTATCTCTGACCCACAGGGCAGATTTTTGTTGATTGCCGGTTCACTTTTTAATCGAAAAGTGGCTTTAGTTAATATCTATGCTCCAAACTTTGACTGCCCTGAATTTTTATACGTTTATTTACTTCCCTTCCTAATTTAAAAGAACATATGTTGATAATGGGTGGAGATTTTAATTGTTGTTTAAATCCCTTAATGGACAGATCTAAACCTATTCGAACTCTTCCGAATAGATCAGCCTGACTTATTAATTCCTTTATGGTTGATTCGCAAATTAATGAAATATGGCGCTTTTTGAATCCTAAAGACAAAGAATTTTCGTTTTTTTTACATGTATATCATAGTTATTCTAGAACTGATTATTATCTTATTGATCATCGTTTATTAACAGATGTTACTGATTGTAAATATGATTCTATTGCCATTTCGGATCATGCTCCTTTGAAGTTGTCTATTAAGGTATCGGATTCTTCCATTAACACCAGATCTTGGAGACTCAACGCTACTTTGCTTCAAGATCCAGAATTCATCACCTTCATAGAACAGCAAATTGCCTTGTTTTTTTCAACAAATCATATTGAAGATATTGACAGAGGAATGCTCTGGGATTCTTTTAAGGCTTTTATCCGCGGTTAAATTATCTCATATTCCGCTGATAAAAGAAAACAAATGTATCTTGATATAGCTATGTTGGTGGATAAAATTGAAGAAGTTGATAAGATTTATTCCGTGACTCCTACCAAACAACTTTATAAGAAGAGAGTTGAGCTTCAAATGGAACATAGCTTATTATTATCTTCTTCAATTGAGAATCAACTAATTAAGACAAGGGCTCAATTTTATATTCATAGTGATCGAACTGGTAAATTATTAGCTCACCAATTAAAATCTATTTCGACTAAGCGACAGATTATTAAAATTCGTAAACAAGATGGTAATTTGACTACTGATCATAAAGAAATTAATAAACCTTTCCAAGATTTTTATAAATCTTTAAATCAATCAGAATCTGATGGCGATTTGTCCATGATTGATGATTTTTTTAATAATTTCAATATTCCCAAACTGACAGATGAAGATCGGAGTTTGTTTGATGCTCCTATTTCTATGTCTGAAGTGGGAGAGGCTATTTCATCAATGAATTCAGGCAAAGCCCCTGGTCCTGATGGTTATATTATGGAATTTTTAAAAACTTTTTCTTCTTTGCTTTCCCCATGGTAATGTGAAATTTTTAATGATGCATTTACTAAGAAAAGATTACCTCAGTCTTTTTATGAGGCTACTATTTCTCTAATTCTTAAAAAAAGTTAAGGATCCTACCTTATGTGCATCCTATCGCGCTATATCGCTATTAAATGTAGATTCTCTTACAAAAATGTTAGTTATTAGGTTAGAAAAGATAATGTCACAGATTATTTCAGAAAATCAAACTGGTTTTATTAAGAACCGGTACTCCTTTTTCAATGTTAGAAAATTGATTAATATAATTTATACCTCTTCACCCAGAACCCCAGAATGTGTCATTTCATTAGAAGCTGAAAAAGCTTTTGATAGAGTTGAATGGACATACTTATTTAATGCGTTAAAAAAAAAATTAATTTTAGTTCTAAATTTATATCATGGATTAAACTAATATATTATAAACCTGTTGCTTCTGTTCTTACAAATAATCATAGATCCTCTTCTTTTTAATTATCTCGCGGTACGAGACAAGGTTATCCTTTAAGTCCTTTATTATTTAATATTGCATTAGAACCTTTAGCCATTGCTATTCGTGAATCACCTAATATTTTTGGTATTAGCCGTAATGAGAAGTTATATAAGTTATCACTATATGCTGATGACTTGTTTTTATATATTTCTGATCCTGATAGGTCTATTCCCGCTATTCTATCTTTGTTGGTTCAGTTTGGTAGCTTTTTCTGGTTCTAAATTAAATTTGAATAAGAGTGAATTATTCCCTTTAAATGCGCAAACTTTGCTGAATAACAGGGTACCATTTAAAGTTGTTAATGATAACGTCACTTATTTAGGTATAAAAATTACCAAGAAACATAAAGATTTATTCAGATTTAGTGTTTTACCTTTGCTTAATCAAATTCAACAACTTACTACTGGATGGTCTCCCTTATCCTTATCATTGGTTGGTCGGATTAATGCTATTAAAATGATGGTTTTACCGAAATTTTTATATTTATTTGAAGTTTTACCAATTTTTATTCCTAAATCTTTTTTGACAACATAAAATCAAAAATTTCTTCATTTGTGTGGCAAAATAAAAACTCCAGGTTAAGTGAAAAGCAGTTACAGAAACCTAAAAAAGATGGTAGTTTAGCTTTACCTAACTTTAAATTTTACTATTGGGCGAATAATATTCGAAACTTAATATACTTGAAACAAGATTTGGATTCACCATTATGCCCAGAGTGGGTAAATTTGGAATGTAATGATGCACAAGGATACACTTTATTCTCCGTTCTTGGTTCTTCTCTCCCCGTTGATTTAGTCAAGTTCAATGAACAGATATCTAACCCTATTGTCAAACATACGTTACGAAGTTCGATTCAATTTCGTAAGTTTTTCACTCTGAGAAATGTTGTTCTTGATAGCCCTATCTTATTTAACTTTTTTTGTAAACCCTCCTTAATAGATCAAGACTTTAGCGTATGGAAAAGGAAAGGTATAACATGCTTTCGTGATCTTTTTTTTTTGAAGGTAGTCTGATGTCTTTTGACCAACTTTCTAACAAATATAAGTTACCTAAAATTTATTTGTTTAGATACTTACAAATCAGAAACTTTTTAAATAAAGTTTTACCATCCTTTCCCATTTCAACTCCGATGGATTTTTTAGATATAATTTTTACCTTGAATCCTTGTCAGAAGGGTTTAGTGGCTCTTATTTATAATATGATCATGAAGATACAACCAGAAATGTCAGGCAGTATTAAACAAGAGTGGGAAAAAGAGCTTCATTATGCTATATCAACAGAAAAATGGGGAAAAATTACAAATGGTTAACTCTTCTTCTATATGGGTTAAACATGCTTTAATACAATTTAAGGTGGAACAAAAAGCCCACATGTCTAAAAATAAGCTTGCTCGATTCTACTCCCATATTAACCCTCAATGTGACAGATGTCACTCAGAAGTTGCTTCATTGACCCACATGTTTTGGTCATGTCCCACCTTATATAACTATTGGAAGGATATATTTGCTATCATTTCCTCAGTTTGGAATATTGTTTTACAACCCCATTTTATCACTGCAATTTTTGGTATACCAATTGAGGATGGTAGTCAATTCTCCCCTTCAATTAGACGAACGATCGCCTTTGCAACTCTAATGGCTAGAAGGTCTATATTACAAAATTGGAAAGAAGTAAACCCTCCTACCACGTTTCAGTGGTTCTCTCAAACTATTTCTTGTTTGAGCTTAGAAAAAATTAGAAGTACTATTTTTGACCCATCAATTAAATTTGAAGAAACTTGGGGAACGTTTATACGACATTTTCATATGAGTTAATTTGACCTCTTCCGGATCTTTTCTCTTTTTATCCTTGTTCTGGTATGGAGTTCCGGAGTTCTTGATACTATCATGTATATATAAACTATTATCATTGCCCATGTTAGTTTAGGTTTATTTCTTTATTTTAATATATATTTTTTCTTGTATTTTTTCTCTCTTTTTTGATTATCCTTTTTCATATACAATTAATACAGGTTTGATTGATTATTTTACGATGTTCTTCGCTGATATCTCAATAAGATATTGATATCTTATTAGTAATTTAACTTCAAGCCTAGTGTATTTATAACCTATTCAATATTATGTTATGTTATATTTTTATATATGAAAATCAATAAAAAGATTGAAAAAGAAAAGAATCCAATAACTTATCCAATGACCTCTAAAACCTTGAAATCGGAATCTTAATAACCACCTGCGTTGGCAGCACTGTCTACACACTGACCACCCTCTGACTGCAGAAGTTTCCCCTCATGATTCCCTTAAACATCTCACCTTTCACCCTTCACCCATGATCTCCATTTGTTTTGTCGCCCAACATCAGTGGAGAAAGCCCGCTTGCATTTACACTCTCTATACGCCTCATGATGTTGTATACCTCTATCAAAATCTCCCTTCAGTCTTCTACCCGCTAGGGAATAAAGTGCCAACATATGTAATCATTTTTTCGAATCCAAATCGTCCAGTCCCGGCAGTAGCCGGAAATTGAGCAAAACCGTACACATTTTTTTTTCCAAATTAGGCCTCAATAAAGTCGTAAACTGCATCAACGTAACATCCCAACTCCTGTACTCACTACTTTGCTCTATGAAAGCCAAAATGCGAAAAGCTGTTTTCACGACCCAGTGTAACTGTGCCACAACGTTCATTGAATTATCGACCTGAATTTCCAGATTCGTTTGTTCTATCGCACTCCTCAGTGCCCCATTTCTCATTGTGTCAGACCACCGCTGGCTGGTCCTCCCAAAGTGCAACATCTAACACTTGTCTGCATAAAATCCGAATCGCGTTTTGTCAGCCCATTGTTCCAACTGGTCCAGATCCCGTTTACGACACCATGCTCCGGTACCCTTCCTCGCTGTCAACAACACAGGTAATGCTGCTGTCATCGGCAGTTTGCTGATCCAGTTAACGACATCATTATCCACATCGTTAATATAGATGACAAACAACAAACAACAATGACAGCAACGATCCGTGCGGCACTCCACACGTCACAGGTCCCCAATCAGAGAGACAGCCATTTATTACCACACTCTAGTTTCCCCGACGTAGCCAATGGGGACTGCAATGTAATAGTTCATCATGAAAGCCAAGCGACTGAACCTTCTCGAGTATCCTCCACTACGGAACCTTGAGAAATTCCTTGCTGAAGTCCCTGTAGACGGCATCCACTGCCTTGCCACCACACCATTCCTGGTAGCTACCTCGGAAATCTCTGTGAGATTGGTTAGACATGACCTGCTACGCACTGGCCCATCCTGACTATCGTTAATGTTCCTGTTTTTCCGGATACTTCTCTTCATTCCTCATGACCAGTGTAGTCT
Organism: Hypanus sabinus; assembly: GCF_030144855.1. NCBI lineage: Eukaryota > Metazoa > Chordata > Chondrichthyes > Myliobatiformes > Dasyatidae > Hypanus > Hypanus sabinus. The sequence goes on from NW_026781315.1 coordinate 294,179, forward strand.
GAACACCGAGGACAATTAATCATTACATAATACTTGGCGAGTCCCTTCCAAGCAAAGCTATCGAAACCATCCAGCGGTCGGTGCTGATATATATGGCCTTTTTAATATTTTCCAGAAATTTATTATCCGACGCATTGAGACTAGTCTGGAAAAGCAAGGCGTCATAGCTCTAAATAATTAACAAGTAGTTAACTCTAGCAAGATACGGTACGCTCGATCGAGCACAGAAGATAGAATATTACAGCACATTCTGTGTGTTTCAGATAGGCTTTCAACTACGATCTAGTAAGTTCGATCTAACACGTCCCCCTGCATCTGAATCAGAATCAAAGGTTTCAAAGGTACATATAAAGAATCAGAACCAGATTTAATATCACAGGCATACGTCGTGAAATTGTTAACGTTATCGTAGCAGTACAATCAAAAACAGGATAAATAAATCTAGAGAAAACAAAACTGAGATACAGGTGGCAGCGGGGAAAAAAGCTGTTCCTGAATCTCTGAGCATGAGCTTTCAGGCTTCTGTATCTCCTTCCCGATGGTAACTCTGTGTAGAGGGCACGTCCTGTTAGTGGGCAATGATAATGCTGGACGCCACTGTGACAAGAATCATCCCTTGCAACAATGATCAATGAAATACAGAGAATCTGTATTAACAACGTATCTTTTATTATTTCTACTAAAAGCACTATCTTCCTGTGTGCACCCTACTGGAAATCCTGACACTCGATGAGCAGTCAATGAAGTGAAAAGGTACTACCCGGGAAAAGAGTCTACGCTGGCAAGGCATTCCATAGAAACAGAGAAAACATAGAAACTCTACAGCACAATACAGGGCCCTCGGCCCACAAAGTTGTGCCGAACATGTTCCCACCTTAGAAATGACTAGGCTTACCCTAGCCCTCTATTTATCTAAGCTGCATGTACCTATCCAAAAGTCTCTTAAAAAGACCCAATCGTATCCGCCTCCACCACTGTTGCCGGCAGCTTATTCAACGCACTCACCACTCTCTGAGTAAAAAAACATCCCCCTGACATCTCCTCTGTACCGACTCCACAGCACCTTCAACTTGTGGCTACCATTTCAGCCCTGGGAAAAAGCCTCTAAATATCCACAGGGTCAATGCCTCTCATCATCTTCCGATCCTCATGTTCCAGATCTCCACGTGTCCGTGTGGTCCTACTTTTCGGCAATGGTTGGTCTCTGGCCGCTGGAGAGTTATCACCCCGGCATATTTGGAGTTACGGAATCTTATATTGTTCCTCATCAATTGAACCATTGGATCCTTAAACCATTGGCTCAAGGTCACCAGACCTACCTGGGTCACATGGTTACTGGTCATTGTACAGAGCTACAACCGACATATTGTACCTGGCTCTGCCCACCCCAGCCTTGTGTATTCGTATCTTTACACCCTGACTGGTCCGAACCAGTTAAATGAGGCAACCCAGACAGAGTCGAACGAGACTGCAGATTGCTTCTTTGATGTGTCTGGCATTTTACATAACAAGTAGCTGCTCCTCTGAGCATGGTCTCAGGTTTATTGTTCTGATTAGACTGTCTCTGGGCCAAGAATCAGTTCAGAGTCCACGCCCTTCACGTAACAAATGGCGACTTGTTTGAGAATGGTCTCAGGTTTAGCAGATCATTACCTGAAGCTTCCTGTGTCCACATTCAGTTCCTCTGATTCAATTATTCCAATGCAAGAAACAGTTCATAATTCACAAAATGGGTTCGGGCGGGGCAGAGAGAACTGGCTTGTCTGCTTCCCCAGTCTTTGATCAGTCTGTAGTTTCTACTGTCCAACAGTGTTTTATGAGCCATTCAATCTGACTCGACGGTAACTTTCTCGGGTCTGAATGCACCAGAGTGGATGATGGAGGTTTTGCAGAGATGCCGAGTGCTGTAGGGGTTGTAACGGTTTTGTTACGTACCCCATAATGGGTTAAAAGAACCAGCAGAAATGGAACACACCTGGAGTCTGGTATTGTTACAATCAAAGCACTACTTATCAGTATCCACGTAATCTCGTAATATAAAACCAGATTAATCAAACAGATTAGCAGAGTTTATGCATATGTAAGCGTGTAAATATAAAACCCCAAACTTCTGCAGCATAGGTGGTAAATGATACAGTCTTACGATGGTATAGGAATGACGTCAGTTCAGTTCATGATATTAAGAGGAGTAGAATTGAGGAGAGAGAGAGAGAGAGAGAGAGAGAGAGAGAGAGAGAGAGAGAGAGAGAGAGAGAGAGAGAGAGAGAGAGGTGATTTGTTTTCCAAGTAAGCTGATGTCGTCGATCTTTCCGTTGCCTTCCGAAGTCCTGTTAAAGTTTTGTAATCACACCAAAGAGTACCGCCTTCACGCAGTAAAACTATCAAAGGTAAAACACACTGTTAGGTACTCGTGACACATGACAGTGGAACACTTGTCACGTGACTGGGGTTGAAGCTATACTGGACTTGAGGTAATGGTCCTGTGATGGTGGAGTGACGTCATTTTCCCGCCAGTAGAGATCATATGACAGTTTTTCTTTACAGGTAATAAAGGAAGACCCCACCCTGTGAGGAGGGGCAGTTCGTGGCTGGATTTGCCAAGTTGACTTCATGCCACTGCGTGATTTAATGTGATGACGCAATTTAGTTGAAAGTTGAAGTTCTATCTAATGCCTAAAGTTTAAAAGGTCATTGCCAGCAGGTTCTTTACAATACTGCTAGTTTGAGAATCAGTGGAGAGTGAAGATCGGAGTCGGGAGTTAATGATCGAGGAGAATCGATTTACGACGGTGAAAGGGGTTCGACCTTATTTAGAAGGAATTCGTCGACTGTTCTCGTGTTAATCTCTGCGGGTTAGCAGAAGATTGAGGACAGTGTGATAAAGGAAATGTGAGTGCCTTCAAGCCGTTTCGTTTCGTAAATTCTTAGTGGGAAGTTCGACATCGGTGATCGAAGCAAAGCGACGTGAAAGGGAATTTAAATTGTCTTAAAAAGTCTCTCCCTTAAATGAAACGTGAGCATTTTGAACTTGTGGTAATCCTACTTAAAAGAACTGTTCTTGCAACGTCGCTTTAAGAACTGTTTGAGCTGCCGCACAGCAGGTGTTTCCGGTTACGTTAGTGTCTGTTTACTTTTGGGGGGTTTGTTCTCAGTGTTGAATAAAAGTGTTATTTGTTATATAAACCCTTGCCGAACTCATATATTTATTGTTGCCTGAATACGTAACATAAGTATGGGGGCTGCTTCCGGATTGGATCATTTGAGTTTAAATGTTTGCTAACTTTTGAATCGGTCTTTTGGGAAAGGGGAATACTCGATTCTTTTGTTTATTTGGCTTGTGAGTGTTTTTCGGCAACAATGAATATTGATGAGTTTCTGGTTTCGCCTGATGCGGAGTTGTTGGCGAAGGCGAAAAAAACTGAGGTATCTGATATAGCTTGTAGATTGCAACTTAAAGGTATTTTGCCGACTGCAAAATACAGAGAAAAATCGCATCACACTATGTGGATTCGGGTGTTTTTGAGGATTCGGTTTTACAGTCATTTCCAATAAGTAATCTAGAGATGCAGTTGCAAATAGAACAAATGATGCTAGAGCGTTGTAAATTGGAGGCGGTTCAAAAGCAGAGAGAATTTGCATATGCAATGGAGGAATTAAGGTCTGGGAATCAGTCTTCTCGTTCTAAAAAAACCGTTTGTTGCTGGTCAAGAAATTAAATTGGTCCCTCCATATAGTGAAACAGAAGGGGAAAGATATTTTCAACATTTTGAAACTATTGCTCGGATGTTACAGTGGCCGAAAGATAAATGGTCAGTGCTGTTACAGAGTGTAATTAAAGGCAAAGCACCACGTTTACACAGCTTTAACAGCTGCGCAAGCACGTGATTATGATATTGTGAAAATGCATATCTAAACGCATACGAATTAGTCCCAGAAGCTTATAGGGAAAGATTCAGAAGTTTGAAAAAGTCTGTGGATAAAACTTATGTGGAATTTGCCTATGATGAAGCTGTGTGTTTTGAGAGATGGGTTTCTTCTAATAATGTAAATGGGGACTATGATATATTGAGACGGCTGATTTTATTGGAGGAATTTGAAAGAAGCATTCCTGTAGAGGAAAGGACTTACTTAAATGAGAGAGATACTGATAAATTACAGGACTGTGCTAGATTAGCTGAATAATATGTTTTAATACATAAGAATAACTTTCCTCAGGGCAGAAATTTTAAGAGGAAAAATAACATGGAGACTCAAGGTAAATTAGAAAGTAAATCAGATGATGTTAATGAGAAAGGTAAGGAGGAAGGAAAACCTGTGAAGGAAAGACAGTTTGGTCTTATTTGTAATTATTGTAAGAAACCTGGCCATGTAATAGCCAACTGTATCAGATTGAAAAAGAAAGAGAAGTAAGCAGTACCAGATGCTTGTGTGCAACATACTGAAGCACCTGTAAAGTTACAGGGTTTGATAAACACAAATGAAGCTTTGTTAGAGTCTGACCAAGTTAAAACGTGATATGACCATTTTATCACTGAAGAGTTTGTATCCTTGAAAGAAGGATCTACTCTGGTGCCAATAAAATTCCTTAGGGACACTGGAGCTTCTCAATCACTGATTTTAGACGGTGTGTTGATGTTTGATGAAGAGTCTGATACTGGTGAGGTAAATTACATAAGAGGTGTTGGAAGTGATTTTATGCCTGTATTTACATAAAGTAAATTTAAAATCAGGGTTAGTTACTGGATTTGTTAAAGTAGGAATACAGCATAGCTAACCTGTGAAGGGTATTTCTTTATTGTTAAGTAATGACTTGAGAGGTGGACAAATTTTTTCCTGAAGTGCATTTGACAATGGAGTTAGAGGAACCAGAGTTGAATTCTAACACAGATTTTTCCTGTGTTGTGACTAGAACCATGGCTAAAAAGTTTGATGTGCAGAATGAGGTTTTTACTCAGGACTGTTCAACTCAGGATTCGAGATTTGAGAATGAGTCAGAGACTTTCTTATCTTCGTTGTTTGTACAAGATTCTTGGAGGAAGTCTGACTATGAAGATTTATCTCTGTCCCGGAAGGAGATGATAGCAGAGCAGAACAGAGACTGAGATTATGAAATAAAGAGAACAACCTTTACTAGGTAGTGAAATTGAGAAAGTGCCAGTAGGATATTACTTGGAAAAAGGAGTGTTGATGAGGAAGTGGAGATCGCCTACAATTCCTGCAAGTGAGGATTGGAATGTTGTTTACCAAGTAGTTGTCCCGAAAGTTTATCGAAATGAGATTCTGACGTTAGCTCATAGTGTGCCTTTAGGTGGACATCAAGGGGTAAGGAAAACTGTGGACAAGATTTTAAAACATTTTTACTGGCCTGGTCTAAGAAAAGATATGGCGAGGTTTTGTAAAACGTGCCATACTTGTCAAATTGTGGGTAAACCAAATCAGGTTACACCGGTAGCTCCATGACAACCTATTCCAGCATTTGGTGAACCGTTTTCTAAAGTTATTGTAGATGGTGATGGTCCATTACCAAAGACAAAAACTGGTTATCAGTATTTGTTGACTATCATGTGTACTTCATCTAGGTTTCCAGAGGCAGTACCACTTAGGAATATAACAGCTAAAACTGTGACAAAGGCTCTGATAAAATTCTTTACTTATTTTGGATTACCTAAGGAGATACTAACTGATCAAGGCAGTAATTTTATGTCTGGATTGTTTCAACAGATAGTTTATAAATTGGGAGCTAAGCAAATTACTTCGTCTGCATACGATCCAGAGTCGCAAGGTGCCTTGGAGAGGTTTCATTCTACCCTCAGGAATATGATTAGGGCATATTGTGTTGAAAATGAAAGTGACTGGAATGAGTGTATAAACTTACTTTTATTTGCAGTAAGGGAATCGGTTCAGGAATCTTTAGGTTTTAGTCCATTTGAACTTGTGTTTGGAGACAGATTTAGAGGACCTTTAGCTTAATTGAAAGAACAGTGGATTAGTAAGGAAGTACACACTAATTTGTTGGACTATGTGTTGAAATTTAAGGACAGGTTACATAAAGCTTGTAGCTTAGCCAAGGAAAATTTAAAGTTGGCTCAGGAGAAAATGAAGACTTGGTATGATAAGGAAGCTAGGATGAGGATGTTTAAACCTAGACATAAGGTGTTGGCTCTTCTCCCAGTGCAGACAAATCCTTTACAAGCTAGATTTCATGGTCCTTATGAAATTGTGTCTAAAATCAATTATGTGGATTACTTGATAAAAACTCCAGATCGTAGAAGGTCAACACAGCTTTGCCATATAAATATGATAAAACCATATTCTGAGAAACAATCTGCTACTGCGACTGTTGTGGTTAGTGAGAATGAGTTTGGTTTAACTAGGAACATGATAGATGATTCATCTGACTTTCATTCTAAATCCAAGATTGTTTCTGTTAGGTTACCATATTCAACCATTCTGGAAAATATTGTTGAGAAATTAGCACATTTACAGCTACAGCAGAAACAACAGATGAAGGAGTTAATTTTTAAATATAAGGAGTTGTTTCCAGATGTTCCGAGAAGGACTACTATAGCTTCACATGATGTAGATGGTGGAGATGCCAAACCTATTAAACAACACCCATATAGGATGAACATAGAAAAATGTGACCTTGCTGAGAAAGAAATTGAATATATGTTAGAGAATAACATCATTAGACATTCTAACTCGAACTGGAGTTCGCCAGGTGTTATGGTGCCAAAACCAGATGGTGGTATTAGGTTTTGTACGGACTGTAGGAAGGTGAATGCTGTAACGAAAACAGATGCATATCCAATTCCTAGAGTAGATGATTGTGTTGATAAAGTTGGAAAAGCAAAGTTCCTTACACAGATTGATTTATTGAAAGGGTATTGGCGTGTTCCATTAACAGACAGAGGTAGAGAGATACCTGCATTTGTAAATGCATCTGGATTATATGAGTATAATGTTCTTCCATTTGGGATGAAGAATGCCCCATGATTAACTCTGTGATACAGGGATTGAAAGATACTGATGCTTATATTGATGATTTAGTGACAGGAAATGATAACTGAGAAACACACATTATTGCGGTGGAGAAATTGTTTGAAAGGCTTTCAAAAGCTAACTTAACTATTAATTTAGCTAAGAGTGAATTTGGACATGCCACTGTGACTTACCTTGGTTATGTTGTGGGTCAACGTAAGGTAGCTACTGTTCAGGCAAAAATTCAGGCAATTTTAGAGATTCCCACTCCAACATGGAAAAAAAAACTCTCAGAAGATTCTTGGGAATGGTAGGATATTATGGAAAATTTTGTAAGAATTTTGCTAATGTTGCCCTTCCATTACCTAACATTCTGCAGAAGAATGTGAAGTTTGTTTGGACAGTGCCTTGTCAAGAAGCATTTGAATAATTGAAAATAATGATATGTCAACAACCTGTGCTTAAGTCACCTGACTTTGAAAAATCGTTTTCATTGGCTGCGGATGCTAGTGATGAGGCTGCAGGAGCAGTATTATTGCAAAAGGAATGAGGGTGATGAGGTTGATCATCCAGTAGCTTATTTTTCTAAGAAATTTAATAAGCATCAAAGAAACTATTCGGCAATAGAGAAAGAATTGTTATCTCTTGTTTTAGCTTTGGAATATTTTCAGGTATATGTTGGTATAACTCAATAACCACTTATTGTAAACACTGATCATAACCTATTAGTTTTTCTGAGTAATATAAAGAACAAAAACAGAAGATTATTAAATTTGAGTTTGATGTTACAATAGTACAATATTGTGATAACTCATATTAAAGGTAAAGATAATGTGGTTCCTGATTGTCTATCTCGATGTTGAATGTAGAATGCAATTTTATTTATGGAGTGTTTTTTTTTTCAATTGTAACACTCCTACTGTATTGTGAGTTATACGCTGTTATATGATGGTATTTTATATTATATATGTTATAACATTTATGCAATTGTTTTCTTGTAAGCAATTGTTCAAAATTTTTGTTCTTGTCAGAACAAAAATATTTTTTTTGGGAGGGAGGTGTTACGTACTCGTGACATATGACAGTGGTACCCTTGTCACGTGACTGGGGTTGAAGTTATACTGGACTTGAGGTAATGGTCTCGTGCTGGTGGAGTGACGTCATTTTCCCGCCAGTAGAGATCACGTGACAGTTTTTTTACAGGTTATAAAAGGAAGACCCCACCCTGTGAGGAGGGGAAGTTCGTGGCTGGACTTGCGAAGTTGACTTCATGCCACTGCGTGATTTAATGTGATGACGCAGTTTAGTTGAAAGATGAAGTTTTATCTAATGCCTAAAGGTTAAAAGCTCATTGCCAGCAGTTTCTTTACAATACTGTTAGTTTGAGAATCAGTGGAGTGTGAAGTTCGGAGTTCGGGAGTTAAATATCGAGGAGAATCGATGTACGACGGTGAAACGGGTTCGACCTTATCTAGGAGGAATTCGTTGACTGTTCTCGTGTTAATCTCTGCGGGATAGCAGAAGATTGAGGGCAGTGTGATAAAGGAAAGGTCAGTGCCTTTAAGCCGTTTCGTTTCGTAAATATTTCGTGGGAAAAGTTCGACGTCGGGGATCGAAGCAAAACGACGTGAAAGAGTATTTAAATCGTCTTATACAGTCTCTCCTTTTAAATGAAATGTGTTCATTTCGAACTTTTGGCAATACTATTTTAAAAGAACTGTTTTTGCAACATCGCTTTAAGAACTGTTTGAACTGCATTGTTTTGAGAACAGTTTGAGCTGCCGCACAGCAGGTGTTTCCGGTTACGTTAGTGTCTGTTTACTTTTGGGGGGTTTGTTTTCAGTGTTTAATAAAAGTGTTATTTGTTATATAAACCCTTGCCGAACTCATATATTTATTGTTGCCTGAATACGTAACAATAGACATTCAAATGGAGTAGGGCTGATACAATGAAAGGCAAGGCATTGACAAATACATAGTTCACTAAAAAGCAAGATGGTGAAAAAAGCGTTTAGCATGCTAGCCTTCATCAGTTATGGTGTAGAGTTTAGGGGCGGGGCATTATTTGCAGTTACATAAGTTGTTGTTGTTGTTTTGGAATATTCTCTTCAATTTTGGTTACCCTGTTATAGGAAAGACGCTACCAAGTTGGAGAGGGTGCAGAAGAGATTTAGGAGGATGTATTTTTGGTCTAGAGGGCGCGAGTTACAGAGAGGTTGCCCATGCTGTACCTTTATACCTTGGAGTATGGGAGGTGACCTCAGAAGTTTAAAATCATAAGGGGTATTGATAAGGTGGATTGTCATTATTGGAAAGTTGGAGAGTCCAACATGAGAGATCACAGATAGAAGAGAAGAGGAGGAAAATTGAAAAGAGACCTTGGTGATAACTTCTGTACACAGAGGACAGTGAGTACCCGGAAGTAGCTACCAGAACAAGTGGTGGAAGTCGGTTCAACAGCAACAACTCGGGTCTTGGACTCAGGAAATGAGAGAGAAGCCTCAAGGTTTTTGGAATGTGGCCTGGCCCCTCAGCAATACAAAACCACGGAAACGGCCGTTGTCTCTTGGAGACACCTTTGTGGAATGGGGACTGGGTTACGTGCAAACCCTCAGGGCAACGTGGTCTGGGTGACGGGGAGAGATTGCATCATCCCAACCTGATTGAGACCCCGTGAGTCCAGATAAAAGAGGGGCTGTAAAGACGGCTCATCAGACGCATCAGAAGACACGCTAGAAATCCTGTGACAGCGTTTAATAGCGACAGCCGGTGTGGGGTTCGTGTGTGTCCTTCCCTTGCCTGGGATTGGCGGCCTTACCACGGAAGAACGGCTTTAGCTAAAGGAGAGGCCACAAGTGAACGGCCACACCAACGAGAATCCGACGGATCAAAATCATAAAGGTTGGAAAACCCGCAGGGTAACTGTTCCATTCTATTCCTATTTCTCTCTCTCTCCAACAAAGTGCACCACAGCGACAACCAAAAGACAGCAGCTTGTCGAAATGCAGTGAACTGTATATTTCCATTGGACAATTCGTTATCCCCGAGACAACGATAGAGCTTACTGATTATTATTATACCCGCGCTTTTAGATTTAGTATTGATGACGGATATTACCTGAATGTTTGTATTAACCTTATTTTTGTGCCCCTTTATCAATAAAAAACTTTTTAAAGTAATGCCATCAGACTTCAACGGACCTCTCTATCTTTGCTGGTAAGTGATCCAGTTACGGGATGCGTAACAGAATACCATTCTCTGGTTAAGATAGAAGCAAAAAGCCAAGTTCCTTGAGTATACTTCTCTTTGTTTCTCCTATTGTAGGTATACATAAACCAGGTTGAAATACCAAGAAAATCAGATGTTTTCAGTAGCTGTACTAACACGTTACCTTCCCTGCACTGCCATATATTCAGTTACTAATCAATGGTCAATAATACATCATCTTCTATAGTATCAGTAACCTGTGAACTCAACCTGAATGGTGACCGAGCTGGGACCTTCCTCTTAGAGCAAAGATGGGGGGGGGGGTGTTTGGGGACTGTTGATTTGATAGAAGTGAAAACGCTGATAAGAGGCATAGATAGAATGGAGAGCCAACAACATTTCCCCAGGGCAGAAATGACTAATATCAGGGGGCATGATGTTAAGGTGATTAGAGAAAAGTATAGGGGTTTGTCAGAAGTAGTATTTTTTTAACAAAAAGTAAATGGTGGCTGTATGGAATGCACAGCCTGGGAAGTGATAAGGGTAGATGTATCAGTGAGATTTAAGAAGCTTTTAGATAGACACATGGATGAAGGAATAATGGACATCTATTTGAGAGAGTAGGGATCAATTGATCTTGGAGCAGATTAAAAGGTCGGTGCAACATCATGGGCAAAAATCCCTGCATTGTGCTATATTGCTCTATGTCTGGCCCAGCTCAGTTTAAGCCCCGAGAGGAGTGATGAGAGCTGTGAAGCGAGGTGGAATAAAGCCTTTGGAATCATATACCTTTAAGGCCCAGAAATAAACTATGCGACTTTCAGTTTAATGACAGAGATGATATCCTATAGGTAGATTTGTTTTTCTGCTGGGATGGAATGCTTCAGGTTAATTAAACTTTCAGCAGCGTGTAGGGCTCTGCCTATTCCTTACCTCACCAACATTTTGGGGTCAATATTACAAAGCATTAGTGATCTTCATTACAGCTTAAACTTCCCATTCTTCTCAAGCATCATGGAAATGTAAAGTTTTCTTTGAATTAATCAATTTTTTTTCTGTACTTCAGGTGAAAGATGAGAAGACATCGGCGATTCCATGAGAAAGTAGTGCTGGGTGTTCTGATTACTCTGGGATTGTTCTTCATGTTCTGGGATAATGACCAATGTCGAGAGACTGATGTTGTTGCAGAAACTGTTCATCGCAATGACCTGCCCAAGGTTGTTACTGGTGATGCAACTGAATCAGTGCTCAAGCCAAAGTGCCACGCGAACACGACATTGGTGCACCTGTCCTCATTTCATCAAGAGAAAGAGCACATAAAAAACTACTTGATGTATAAACACTGTCGAGAATTTGACATGATTCAAAATGTTCCAGACAAATGTGGTGGTCGAGAAGGATCTCAGAATGTCTTCCTGCTGCTGGTGATCAAATCTCACCCTTTCAATCAGGATCGGTGGGAAATGATAAGGAAGACTTGGGGCAAAGAACGCGAATTCAATGGGGTCCTAATTAAGAGAGTCTTTATTTCTGGTGTCTCTTCTGACCAAAATAAAAATAGGAAATTGAATCAGCTGTTAGCCATGGAAAACAGAGAACACAGAGATATACTACAATGGGATTTCTTGGATACCTTTTACAACCTCACCCTCAAACAATACAAGTTGCTGCAGTGGGTCAGTGAATTTTGCCCTAGTGCTAAATTCATCTTCAGTGCAGATGATGATGCCTTTGTCAACACCGATAACATGGTTGACTATTTGCTAGGCATGAAGGTTCAGCAACACCTGTTTATGGGCCGACTCATTTATGGGTTTGGGCCCAAACGCCAGAAGTCGAGTAAGTATTATATACCAGAAATATTGACCACCATCAAGTTTTACCCACCATACATTAGTGGAGCGGGCATACTCATGTCTGTGTATACAGCTCACATCATTTTCCACATAGCCCAAGACCTTGAACTGTACCCCATTGATGATGTATTTTTTGGGATGTGTCTGGCCAAGGCTGGACTAGCCCCACATCACCATAGCGGATTTAGGACAGCTGGATTTAGTGTTCCTTCTACCCAAGATGAATCTTTCAATCCTTGCTATTACCGTGAGTTGCTGCTAGTGCACCGTATCCGGACTTTTGAAATGCTATTGTTGTGGGATGCAGTGCATGATGCTAATCTGAAGTGTGTTCATGCTCCCCAGACGTCTGCATCCACGGAAAGGACCACATGAGTCATGGGAGAATGTAGCAACTGTTGGAATCGAATGCAGTTTGTAACATGTGTTTGTTAATCAGTTGTTTATGCAATGTAAGAAGGTTAATTCCTAAATTATATTGGAGGATTCATTAATTCATAAGGTTGGCGCCTTTCTACATTCTACAAATGTTTGTAAAGATATTAGGTGTCATCACTCAGCCTAATTCTGACTGCACCCATAATGACATTACAATATAGACAGGAGCATCACAATTTAAGTCAATTGTAAAGTTATTCCAAGTGAACAGTCCTTGTTGCATTGCGTGCAGATAGGTACAGCATGTTAACTTGGTGCATTTGTATAATAACACTCCAATAAAATTTTTAGCAACAGTTATATCTGTGTTTTTTTTCTTGCCGTTTCTTACATGACCCTTGCAAAATGTGAAAGAGACAAATGAATTTCTTGGACTGGAACTGTGAGAACAACAAAGAATCTAGATCTAAAATTGTCTCATGGTTGGAGGAATAGAGAAACTTAAGGTCATCACTTCTGTACTCAAATGTCAGCCTGCATTGTGTCTGTGTAAACTACATATCAAATAAAAGCACACACGCAGGAGATGGCTTTAACTGGTGTATTTACATTGCAGAGAGGGAAAGGGATCAATGAACATGTGGGGACAACAGATCAATATGCATACATAGACGGCAGTCTATATATAGTGCGAAGGGGAGTGGCATTAGATTTGGCAGGTGTCATGTCTAAGACAATGTACTCGGTTGCCAGTGTCATGTTGCTGGTATTGACACGGTCATCACTGAGAGTTAAGTCCGGTAGCTTTGACTAGTGGCAACCTGGACATCGGAAATCTGGAGAGGAAGGGACTTCGATAAGGCTCATTGTCCGAGGGGCAGCTCACGGCAGTGCAATAGAGCAATCGGTGAGCAATCAACTAGTGGCCAATCGGCATTTGGGTTTGATTAGTAACAGCAAATTAAAGGAAGGTGGGAAAAACCCAGTGACCGTCGTCTGAATAGAAATATAGAAAACCTACAGAACAATATGGGCCCTCGGCCCTCAGAGCTGTGCCGAACATGTCCCTACCTTAGACCTACCTAGGCTTTACCCATAGCCCTCTTTTTCTAAGCTCCATGTAATCATACAGGAGTCTCTTAAAAGCCTCTATCGTTTCCGCCTCCACCACCGCCGCCGGCAGCCCATTGCACGCACTCACCTCCCTCTGTGTAAAAAAAAAACTTACCCCTGACATCTCCTCTGTACTTACGTTAAAGCACCTTAAATTATTTCCTCTCAAGCTCGCCATTTCAGCCCTGGGGAAAGCCTCTGACTGTCCACACGATCAATGCCTCTCATCATCTTGTACACCTCTATCAGGCGACCTCTCATCCTCCATCGCTCCGAGAAAAGGCCGAGTTCACTCAAACTATTCTCATAAGGCATGCTCCCCAATTCAGACAACATCCTTGTAAATCTCCTCTGCACCCTTTCTATGGTTTCCATGTCCTTCCTGTAGTGAGGTAACTATAACTGAGCACAGTACTCCAAGTCTGATCCGACCAGGGTCCTATATAGCTGCAACATTACCTCTTAGCTCTGAAACTCAATCCCACATTTGATGAAAGCCAATGCTCTATATGCCATCTTAACCACAGAATCAACCTGTGTAGCAGCTTTGTGTGTTCTGTGGGCTCAGACCCCAAGATCCATCTGATCCGCCGCACTGTCAGAAGTTTTGACGTTAATGCCATATTCTGCCATGATAGTGCAGGGACTGCGGTCTGTAGTCAGGTTCTCAGGATCACTCAGTATAATGTTGCACGAACATTATTAGCAAAACACTCCGACACAAGACGGGTTTCATTTTGTTACAGACAGAAATGCCAGTTTGGTACTACAAGTAAATTGCATTTCCAAATTGGTGGAGAAGTGTGCTGACATCCCTCGCTATCTGTAAAACTGTGACGAGATGCTGAGGTGTATTATATATGGACTGTGCCTTTATAAAGTGAGAGAGAGTTGGTGTACAGCGATTCAGAGAGAGCGAGAGACACCACCGAGCTCTTGAGTTGCCATGGTTACGGAAGGGCGGAGCTATGTAATGGACAGCTGATGTTAAGCATGTTTGGGATATAGACAGGGTCAGCTGGGTTTTCAGACAGACACACTGACACACGGAAGACACGGAGGGTAATGCAGAAAGAATAGACACTGGATAAACTTTCAGTGACCACGAAAGGCTGGGTTTTGATTGCAGTGCGGGAAAGGGGTGACTGGTGGATTGTTATCGGTGTGTTTAACCTTTGACAGCTTTACTGCATGAAGTCGGTACTCTTTTGTGTGATCACAAAACTTTAACAGGACTTCGGAAGGCAACGGAAAGATCGACGACATCAGCTTACTTGGAAAACAAATCATCTCTCTCTCTCTCTCTCTCTCTCTCTCTCTCTCTCTCTCTCTCTCTCTCTCTCTCTCTCTCTCTCTCTCTCTCTCTCTCTCCTCATTTCTACTCAAAATATCACAAACTGAACAGACGTCATTCTTATACCATCGGAAGACTATCATTTACTACCTAAGCTGAAGAATTTTGGGGTTTTATATTTACACACTTAGATTTGCATAAATTCTGGTAACTTGTTTGATTTGTCTGGTTTTATATTACGAGATTACGTAGATACTGATAAGTAGTGTTTTGTTTGTAACAATACCAGACTCCAGGTGTGTTCCAATTCTGCTGGTTCTTTTAACCCGTTACGGGGGGCACGTAACAAACCCGTTCCAACCCCTACATCACACCGCATTTCTGTAAACCCCTTCGACTCCTACAGCACTCGGCACCTCTGCAAAACCTCCATCATCCACCCCGGTGCAGACAGACGGCAGCACATCCGAGAAAGATACTGTCGTGTCAGATTGAATGGCTCACTGTTGGCCAGAAGAAACTACAGTCTGATCAAGGGCGGGGATGCAGACAAACCAGTTCTCTCTGTTTTCTCCTATTTTGTGGGCTATGAACTGATTCTTGAACTGGAATAATTTAATCAGAGGAACTGAATATGGACACAGGGAGCTTCAGGTAATGATCTGCTAAACCTGAGACCATTCTCAAACAAGTCGCCATTTGTTATGTGAAGGGCGTGGACTCTGAACTGATTCTTGACTCTGGGACAATCTAATCAGAGCAAAAAACCAGAGACCATGCTCAGAGGAGCGGCTACTTGTGATGTAAAATGCCAGACATATCAAACAGGCAATCTGTAGTCTCGTTAGACTCTGTCTGGGTTGCCTCATTTAACTGGTTCGGACCGGTCAGGGTGTAAAAATACGATTACATAAGGCTGGGCTGTGCAAATTTCCATATGTTGGTTGTAGCTCTGTACAATGACCAGTAACCAGGTGACCCAGGTAGGTCAGGTGACCTTGAGCCAATGATTTGGAGGTCCAGTGGTTCAATTGATGAGGAACAATATAAGATTCCGGAGCTCTTATGGATCGTTATTGCATGAGAAGATGGAAACCTTTAAGAGATGATTGGAGAAGTCCACGGATGAGAGGGATATGTCAGCGATGCCCCACAAACGACCAGGAGACGCAGAATATTCTTAAAGAGGGGATAAACTTTAATTTCAAATCAAAGCTGATACAGTCATTGAGCTAGTCGCTGATTGCCCACCCATCCTTGTACATAGCATTTTTATAGCAATCTCCTGGTTTAATTGCATTAGCATATCCAATCAGTCTATAGTTGCGTATCACATGTACATCCGCCACTATTGTTTCTACATCTCTTAGCTACCTCTCATTAACACACCATTGTCTTCTACATTCTTAAGATTTCATTCTCCTACTAAATTGGGTACATGCATAGCAAATAGCAAACTCAGACTACATAATCTACATCTCTACATAGGGTCTTACACAGAGAAAGAAGACTAAGAGTCATCACACAAAAGCCCCAATAAACTCAAGCACTTATTCCCAAATCTCGGGTTAAAGTATAATTTTCTCCGCCAAGACCTCACAATATTTGTTCCCTGTTACCCTGGGCCGCAGAGCCAAAACTCTGTTCCCTTTGTACCTGAAACAGGGAAAAAGACTCAGAAGCCCTTGCAATCTACTCCCACACTGTCGTTTTGCTCTTATTCATCCCGCAGGTGTTGCAGGCTGTAACGATACATTTTCGGTGTTTCTTTCCCCACTAAGCTTGCTTCAGTAATTGCCAGGAGCATCGGAAATTGTTTGGTTGCAGCACGCACGACAAGAGATCTGAGACAAGGAAGAAAACAGCACAGCACAAGCACACAGCTCAACAATACAATACTGACAGTTATTGCCATTTTAGTCAGCCATGCTCCCCATCCTCCGAGTCTACTTTCTAACCAGTCAAAAACTGATGTCCGGACCCTGCATTCTGTTTAACTTACTATCTTGGAATTTTCAACTTATACATTGCCTTAGTAAACGATCCTTCTGGACTACTGTTGTTTGGTATAAAAGTGCAGCACTTCTCTCCAAACATCACACAAATTCCTCCTTTTTCTGCCAACAGCCAGTCCAATGCTTTCAGGGTTCCATTAATTCTCTCTATCATGCCCTGCGACTGAGAGTAGTATACACATGCAAATCTTTGCTTTATCCTCAGCGCTTGTAGTACCAATTTGACCACTTTCTGGATAAAAGCTGAACCATTGTCAAAGCTAAATTCTGTAGGTATTTCAAACCTTGGGATCACTTCATTTGTCAGAAATGTAATCACTGTCTTTGCCCCTTGATCTCTTGACGGTACCGCCTCCACCCATCTGCTAAATCGATCGATTACTACCAGCATGTATCTTTTCCCTCTCACTGTCTTTATCATATCTACGTAATCAATCACTAGATGTTTAAATGGTCCTTCAGGTACAGGAATGTGACCTATTGGGGTTGTAATTCCCTTCCGAACATTATCCTGTGCGCATACCTCGCACTGTGACAAGACAACGTCCACTGAAGCCTGTAAATAAGGTAACCAAAAACCATCCTTTATTTTCTTTATCACTTCCCCCCTTGCACAATAGTCCATCCCATGCGCTTCTGAAATCAGAATCGTCAGTAGAGTGGTGGGCGCTACCAACAAAACGTCTTCCATGCTCCACAATCCTTCCGGGTTCTGCTTGGCCCCACTTCCGTCTCCACATTGTCTGTTCTACCTTGTATTTCAATTAGGTCCTCTACCTCGGGTTCTGGAGTTAGGCTTACCTGGGAGGCAATGACATCTGATGTACATCCAGACGCTTTTCTGGCTGCCTCATCCGCAGCTTGATTTCCCTTTGTTATTACATCATTTCCCTCTTTATGTGCCTGGCATTTTACTATAGCCAATGCTTTAGGTTTCATTATGGCTTTTATTAAGTCTAGAATTTGCTGACGATGTTGTATGGGATCCCCATTACTTTTTTTAAAAACTCTCTGCTTCCACACTGCCCCGAACAAATGGCATACTCCATGAGCATATGCCGAATCAGTATAGATGTCTACTTTCTCACCTTCAATCATTTCACATGCAGCTGTCAGGGCTTTGATTTCCGCTAGTTGGGCGGAACACAGTTGGGGAAAGGACTCCATCCTAATAATCTTATAGCTCGACTGATCCTGCTGTACTACTGAGAACCCTGCATGATTTCTACCATAATCCCTTTAACAAGAGCCATCTACGAACAGAACCTTTTTATCTGCATCCTCTAGTGGTTCTGGCCATAAATCTGCTTTCAATTTGGCAAATGTCATCGTCTTCCCTACACAATCATGGGGTTCTCCTTCATAGCCCAAAGGGTCAAAATCAGCTATATTACTGGGAGTACATCTGTGTATAATTATGTCTGGAAATGTCAATAACATCTGATGCGCTGCTATCCTGGCTGGCGTCAGCACAAATTTCCCTCTTTCCAGCAATTCTGCTGCTTTGTGGTGTGTGTACAGAGTCACAGGATCGCCCAGGGTTACTGATGATGCCTTTCCATATGCATAGTACAGCACCGCCAATCCCTGATAACAGGGTGGATACCCCTGAGCCACCTCATCTAGTCTCGTACTGTAGTATGCTATCGGCTGCTTTGTTTTTCCTGTGCCTCTCTCCTGTGTTAGAACCGCTGTGACATAACCCTCCTGTCGGTTGGATACATACAAATGTAAAACCTTCTCGTAGTCAGGCAAAGCTAATGCTGGTGCTGACTGCAATTCCTGCTTAATAGCATTGAAAACTATCTAGACCTCTCCATTCCACTGTAAGCCGTTCTTCAAATTTGTATGCCCTGCTTCTTTCATTATCTTTCCCAAAGGTGCCACAGTCTCAGCATATTCTCCTATCCAATCTGAGCTGTAACTTGCCTTTCCCAAAAACGTCATCATCTGCCCTACAGTCTGGGGTATTTGGGCCTTAGATATTACCTCAATCTGATCTGGTGCTATCGCCTTCACTCCCTTGGATATTACCCTGCCTAAGTATTCCACTTGCTGCGTGCAAAATCGCAGTTTCTTTTTGGATACTCTATGTCCTCCGTGCGACAGCTTCTCTAACAGAGTTATAGAGTCCTGCTCACACTGTTCCTTACTGTGGGAGGAAATCAACAGGTCATCCACATACTGTAACAATGTACTTTCCAATGGCATGCCCTCTGCGTCTGCCTTCAATACCTGATTAAAAACGTGTGGTGAATGTTTAAACCCTTGCGGCATTCTGGTATACGTGTACTGAGCACCTCTGTAAGTAAATGCAAACAGATACTGACACAGGTCGGCTAGAGGAATGCTGAGGAAAGCCGAACATAAGTCAATCACTGAGCAGTAACTTGCTTCTGGTGGAACATTAGTCAAAAGCGTGTGTGGGTTGGGGACTACCGCTGGCCAGTCCTCTACCACATCATTTACTGCCCGCAAATCATACACCATTCTCCATTTAGATTTATCTGCTTTTAAGACCGGCAGCAACGGGGTATTACATGGACTGTGTGTTCTTTTAAGCACCCCTATTTCAAGCAACCCCTGTACTGTCGATGCTATTCCCTCTTCTGCTTCTGGTCTTAGAGGGTATTGTGGTCTCCTGGGTGGAATTGCTCCCCTTTTCAGCCTTATTTCCACCGGACTAGCTGTTTTTATTTTCCCTCCGTCCGTGTCATGGTGTGACCACAGAATAGACGGCAACTCATCTAACCTTTTATCTTTCTGCTGGCCTCTTTCCTTTCCCAGCAAGGGCAGGTGTGGTTGCGGGGTTATTTCGACCTCTCTCACTGTCCCTACCATATCTACACTTACCATTATTTTAATGCAATTGTTGTCTTCTGATATCCACACCTCTGTCGTGATTTTCCTCCACACTGTTACGGATTCATACTCTTAACTAAGGGTCCTAAGTCTTTAGACTGATATCCCTTGTTTACCAACAACGTTACGTGGGGCGCAGCCTCCGGTATCCTGTACCATTTTTCTAAAAAGGTGTTCCACTTAACTTGTAAAGGTGCCCCTTGCTTTCCAATGACCACAGCACCCCCTTCCAGGTGCTGTGGGTACATACCTCCAGATGCCATCTCTCCTCTAACTCCCTGTTCTGAGTCTCGTCAAAAATCACTGTACAATTTAGCTCAGATTTGGCCATTACCGCCCTGGGTAATATAGCCTGCACGCCCTTTTTCCATTTTTCCCAGGTTTCCTGAATCTGATCTGCGATGTCTCCTATCCAAAAGACATTAACCTTCTTGCCTTCTCGCACTATCAATTGAGCCCCTGCTCTTTCCACACAGCCCATTTCTGGTGCATTCTAATTTTAATTCCAGTTTCAATAAGGCATCTCTGCCTAACGAATTAATCGGAGTTCCTTTAAATACTAGCACCGGCAAAACAATTCCTTTATTTCCCATTCTCAACTGCACTGGAGCCGTGCACTGTGTCAACTGTGTTTTCACCGAGAACCCAACCATCTTAATAAACTTTCCTGACATGGGAAGGTGAAGGACATACTGTGGCTGTACATAAGTGTACGGGGCTCCAGTATCTATCATCATTGGTGTCAGTTGCCCTTCTAACATAACCTGAACAATGGGTTCCTCGTCTGCCTCCCTTGTTATCATTGGGTAATGTCCATTCCCACTCGAGTTCTCGGGGCACCCCCAATATCTCGCATCGGAGTTCACAGGTCCGCTTGGGCCTGTGGGGGCTGGTCCTTGGCTAAACTTTAGTTCCCTTCTTATCGGTTCCTGCTGGTGTGTGACAGGCTATGTGTAAACGGACAATCTCTTCTCATGTGACCTGGCGGATTACATCCCCAGCACAATCTCTCTACCTCTCTTTCCCCCTGTTTCCTCACTGGTCCCCTCCGACCATAGCTCGCCTGTCCCCCTCCTTGGGGCTTCCAGTCCTGTCTAGGCTGTTTGAATTTAGTCTGTTCCTGATAGGGCATTTGTGGGAATGCTCCTCCAAAGATGATTATTGGCATGGGGTTTTCTGGCCCTTGTCTTACAGTATGATCGGTTCCTCCATATAGCGGTGCTTCATCCAGTTCGATGGCTGTACTCGGACCGGTGGCTGCTGGCAGCATCTTTTTGCTTTTCTGTTTTTCCTTCTTTTTGAGTTCTTCGAGCTGCATTTGTATTAACTTTCATTGCACCTCTTCCTGCTGCTCAGCCAACCTTCGTTTTTTTTTCCGGTATTTCTCAACCTCCTGGACTACGTGGTCTCTAAGTTTTTATGAGGTCATTGACGTCAGCCCAACCAGTTCCTCCAGTTTGGATTTTACTTGTGGAGGCATTGCATCCAAAGTGCTATGTCGGAACAGTGTGGTGATAAATAAGCTATTTTCCACCTCTTGCTCAGTCTCCAGTCTCCACTTTTTCAATTGGTTTTCTATGTAGGCTGCTGTGTTATTAGTGTCTCCCAGTGGATCCGCCTTTAAGGCTTTGGGGTCCACTTTGGGTGGATAAAGCTTCCTAGCGGGCTGCCGTACCCTCTGCCTCACTCAGTCAAACCCGTCTCCATCAGTTCTCGGGTCGTTCGAGTTCACTATGCCAGCCATTTCCATTAGTTCGTTAAATCTGGAGGTTCCTATCAACCTTATCAATAGTGCCTTCAAATCTCCCACAGCCAATAATCGTCCCGCCGTTTCTTCTTCAAAGGCTCTAATCCATTTCCCTGCTCCTTCATGTAGACTGGGCAGAGTGTTTTTCAGCCCTTCTAGGTCTTGAGATCCCAAAGGGATATACTGCACTTGTCCTGATCCTTTAACTAACAACGGCATCATTCTTCCTCCTTCTTCCCACCTGCCCTGGCTCTCCTCCTCGCGTGACTCCCCATCTGTCTCAGGGTATGTCTTTACTGCCTCCCAGACAAATGTCTGCGGGGTCCTCATCTTCCCTTGGTCTCCTTGTGGAGTCCTTCCTTTCTGTCTTGATTCAATACTCGGTTTGTCCCTGGAGTATTCTGCGCATCTCCTCTGGCAACCCCCTCTCAGTAACTTATTTGGCTCTCTCTCTACTTCCGCAAGTAGCTCCCCGACCGCCTCCTTCTTCTCTCCTAGGCTTCTGCCTCCTACCCCCTCAAATTCTCGCATCCTCTCTCTCTCTCTCTCCACTTAACTCTTGCTCCTCCAATGTAACCTTCTCTTTCTTCCTATCAGTGTCTGTACACCTGTGGCAGGGACTCCTCATGATCCTTACTCGTGCTTGATTCCCTTCTCTCTTGTGTTTCTCCAAGACTCTCATCTCCTATCTTTTTTCCACTTCCTCTTGAATGCCTCATCTCTTCCTGCCCTGATGAGCCACTTTCTTTTCTAGTCTGTTTATTCCTATAGTATAACCGATACTCCTCATACTCCTTTTCCTCTCTCAAGTATTTCACCTGTTCAATCTCTTCTTCCGTTTCTCTCTTTGCCTCTTCCATCTTTATCCTTTCTGCCTGTATCTCCTTCCATATCGCCGCTTTTTCCTTCTCGTATTGTTTTTTTTTCCTCCTCATTATCCCAAATTTGTACTTCTCCCTGCATGTTTACTGTTCCCGTCAGCAGGGGGCACTGCTTAGGGGTTGCTTTCCTCATTATAGGGAGGGGGCTTTTCTGTTTCTTTTGCATCCGGGTACGGAGCTGAAGCCAGCTTCTCACCGTACCTTCCTCTCTCTCTAACAGGCTGTTTCTCCGGCACCTTAGTGTCTTCCTCGCTTGTAATCAATATTCTACCTGTCCTCCTCAGCCTTTCTCCCTCCGTTCTGAAGAGTTTTAGCACTTCCATTTCTCGTTCTCTTTTTGGCCCTCTTTTCTTAGATTTATCTTTTGGTTTGTAATTTCTAATTAATCCCTCCATTTCTTCCCACAAACTTACATCAAACGTTCCTTCTCTTGGCCACTTTGTGACGAGACCTTTGGTTCTCTTTTCCCATTTTTCTGAAGTTTTTGTGATCTCATATATATTTATTGGGATTTTTTTTTGCTCAGAATCTCTACTACCGTTCCTTGACCTGTCATGTTATTCTCTCTTTTTAAGGTATTTCAGAGATTCACATTTTATTTACTGCATAATATTATTTACCTTAACTCTATGCCTAGTCTATCGTCTATCTAACAGCGCTTTAAACTATATATTGGACTGTCCTTGTTTCCTATTCTGTTCTGCCCGTACAGACCTCTATTCAGAGCGGTATCCACAGAACTTGCTCTTTGCACCTCGTCTACTCAGACCCTTATCTCTTAAGGCGGTATCCACGAGGATTTTCTCTGTTTTCCCTTTCCTTGCCCGTTCAGACCTTCGTCTTATACGAAGCGGTATCCACAGAGATCCACACAAACACCACGTGGAATTTTTCTTAACTCAACTTCTTATTAACTTATTTGTATTTACCCTCACTGCAGTGTTCGTTATCAATCCTCTGAGCCTCCGGTTGACCCCCAATTCTGCCAGATTCTTCGGACCGGAGAGACCCTTCGGCAGTGGTTCCACACTTCTGAGACTCCAAGACTTCCCCAAAACCAACAGAATTCTTAGTCCGAATTGTCGCAAAAAGCGCTTACCTTTTGTTTTGATGCACCCTTTATTCTGTTAGACTTGTGGGGGGCCCGAGAGGACTGGGAAGCGTCCCCAATCTGCCTTTTCCTTTCCGCGGGTCTCTTTTTGGTCCCGTCACGGTCGCCAATTTTGTCGTGGTTTCTCGTGCCCCACAAACGACCAGGAGACGTAGAAGATTCTTCAAAAAGTGTTAAACTTTAATTTGCAAATCAAAGCTGAGACAATCATTGAGCTAGTCGCTAATTGCCCCCCGATCCTTGTACATAGCATTTTTATAGCAATCTCCTGGTTTAGTTGCATTAGCATATCCAATCAGTCTATAGTTGCGTATCACAAGTGCATCCGCTACTATTGTTTCTACCTCCTGACTTAATCATGTTCTAATCTACATCTCTTAGCTACCTCTCTTTAACACACCATTGTCTTCTACATTCTTAAGATTTCATTCTCCTGCTAAATTGGTTACATGCATAGCAAATAGCAAACTCAGACTACATAATCTACATCTCTTAGCTTCCTCTTATTAACACACCATTGTCTTCTACATTCCTAAGATTTCATTCTCTAGCAAATAGCTAGTTGCAACATTTATACTCCAATAGGGTGAGGTCGGTGGCAGTAGGCAGTTTAAATATTTCCTCACTGACTGAACCGGCTGGAAACCCTGTTTCTGTGCAGTGGTTCCCTGTGGCTGACTGACTGTATATCTGGGTTAGAACTTTACTGTCTCACAGCACTGACCAATCTAGACAGTCGTTGATACTGTTCGATCCCTCTGGCCTCGCACACACTAAAGCATGGAGACTGAGTTAATGGATGCTTATTGCATGGGAAGATGGAAACTTTTGAAGTTGTTTATTCTGCATTCCCCAATTGCCTGTGATGGTTTTGAAGGAAGATAAGTGTAAGCCTAGATATTTGCTTTGCGTTCGCTGCGATTTTACTTTGTGTAGGTTTATGTGTTTCATTTATCATTAATTTCAGATGGAGACACGGATTCCACACCGGCCATGTGGATTCAGGGTTAAATAGATCGAAATATCAGCGTATCGACACTCGATACGATAAAACCACAACTCAGAGGTAAATTGGCATTCAGATAAAATGGTGTGTACTTCAATTGGGAATTTTCAAATTGGCATTTTGCAAAGGCTGGATATCTTAATGAGCAGCAAAAGCTGCGGCTGAACACTTCGAAATGTTGGTTTTAAGTTGTAGTGCTTAGAATTGAATGTAGCATTTGCCCTGTAATACGTAAATGACAGGTCAGTTTAGACAAGTGGAGGTACAGTCAATCGTTCAGCGATGTCCTTACGTCGTCAGTCCTAATTCCATAAATTATCCAGCTGCTGCTCAGTGTTCAGATTAAATCGACTATTTCCCTCAGCCCTATTTCAGCAGTTTAACTGCAAACTCGAAATAAAGTTATAAAGTGTACCGAAATTTCGACTCTGCATGCGGAACACGGCGGCCGCTGTCTTCCATCCAGAATTCACTCTGTCTGCGACATCATCTGCCTTCTGTTAGTAAGCCAATTCTGAATCAACGCAGCCAGGTTTCCCTCGATCCCATGCCTCCTGACTTTCTGAATGAGTCCACTTTGGGGAACTGATTAAATACTTGACCGTAATTCATGCAACCACATCGACTGATCTGATTCTTCTGTTTGTTTTATTTTCACTTTTTCAAATAATTCAATCTGACTCATAAAGGACAACATGCCACGTTATCTCTCCTTGACCAGGTAACGTTTCTCTAAATACTCATAAATTGCTTCTTCAATAATCCCCTCCAGTAGTTTACCCACTACTGATGTAAGACTCCCTGGATGGAACAGCTTGTCAGGAGGAAGAAAGGAAGATACTTAAGGTTTAGTATCAAATAGGGTTATGGCGAGTCACAATGTAGACAGAAAAGAATTTAACAATGGACTTCAAAGTTAGAAGCGGAGTAAAGATGCACTAAGATAAGTGAAGAACAGGAGGAGATCTGAGAGAGTGTAGGCAGATCAGAGGTAAAAGCAGAAAACTTGTGTCTGGAGTCCAACGAGGCGGTGAAGCTCCTCACTGAATACATTGATCAATGTGAACACAGCGTCAAAAGGCAGATATGCTCGAACATGCCGACGCTGAAAAGAGGATGCGATGGAAACTTGGAAAACATGATAGATGATTCCCCGATACCGGAAGAGATATACTCCAGGTAATAGATGATACCCCGATACCGGGAATGATATACTCCAGGTGATAGATGATTCCCCGATACCGGAAGGGATATACTCCAGTTGATAGATGATTCCCAGATGCCGGAAGGGATATACTCCAGGTAATTTTGGAAGGTGAGCTCAGATATTGTTGAGCTTTTGGACAGGATATTTGTGTCTTCTCTGGCCAAGGAAGTAGAACTAGATGATTGGAGAGTGGAAAATGTTATTCATTTGTTGACGAAAAATAATAGGGATACTTCTTGGAGTTATTGACATTGCTGCGAATTGGGGCATGATATTTGTGGTCTCACTATCCACAGAAGTAGTACCGGAGTTTTGGAGGGTGGCAAATGTTTTTTTCTTTGTTCCAAGAATTCCGTGAGGATTGTCCTGAGATTTACAGGCCAGTGAGTCTTCCGTCAGTTGTTGGCAAGCTATTGGAGAGGATTTTGAAGGAGGGAATCAATGAGTATCTCGGGAAACGTATTCTGATTGGGGATAGGCAGCATGGTTTTGTAATGGATGGTAATCATTTATGTCCATGACTGATTTCTTTGAAATTGAAAAAAAAAATACCGCTTAAGTCCGAGGTCGATGTGGGATGTATTAACTTTGTAAGGTGTTTGACCGGGCTCGGCATGGTCGGTACGTTCCGAAACTTAGATGGCTTTCTATCTTGGGAAACCTGCTTTCGTGGACTCAGAATTAGCAAATTAGCAGATTAGATAATAATTGGACAGAATTCTGCCTGGAGGACAGGGACCAGCGATGTTCCGCAAGAAGGTATAAAGGTTAGTAGAGTTTACAAATTTATCTTGACTCTGCTGTTACAGTGGTCAGAGAGGCAGACTGTAATCTGACCATCCTGCAGCACTTGGATAATTCACTGATGTCAGCAAAATGGTGAATTTCAGGATGGGACCGCACGTTATACTGTATAATCTGTACGCCCGTTACATAGAACAGGGCGGATGCTACATTAACATCGTAACAACCTTTTCCAATGGAGGCCCCAAAGTCGACATTTAGCAGCATCTGGTGGAGCTATCCAAATATATCGGATGAGGAAGTATAACGTGCAGTTGCATTCTGAGATTCAGCGTTTATCTAAGTGCTGCAGGATGGTCAAATTAAAGTCTGACCAGGCAAGTGAACTAGCATTCCAAAAATCCCAAAATCAAATTCCTAATTCGGTACAAATGCATTTATCCTAATACCAATTTCCCTTTGAATAGTGGGTTTATCATACATGGATACCTTTTTACCAGGATTCTACCGGGCCGGTGTGAAATCGGCGACTCCCTCTGAAATCAATAACAAGGTAGACAAGTAAAAGAACACAATATAAATACACACGTACATGCAAAACAAAGTGCAAACATGCGCTTTTCTACGTTCAAAACCGTTGTAGATAACTGGCGCATACAGAATAAACAGTTAAATACAAGGATGTAATCCCTTATCGAATATTTCAAGAACCAGAGGAAAGAAAGATCGGGGTGGTTGCGGCCCACATACACTAACACTTCATATAATTTCGGAAAGACCCACTCTCTGAAATTCAACTCAGTACCTGGAAATGCATTTCACTCAAAGAACCAGACTTTTCCAGACAGTCATATCCTGTGATAAAACAGAGGATTAATTCATACTTTCTGTGAATACAAACCTAACAAAGACACGACTGCTTTCCGTTCATTTACGACCGAATTACGTCTCCTTGTTTTTCTAGTGAACCCGCAAACTTCCAGTCCTTGTGCAATATTTTACAATCTCAGTGCATTCACATTATAAACGTTTGCAGAACACGTCGTACCATTAAGTGTTGAACAGTTAACAACTAAGCAATAATTAGAATCATTCAAACATTTAAGAAATCCTTTCAATTTCAAGCATATGGACGCTGGAGGCTATGTATCGTCTCAAGTGGATATTCAACAATTTAAAACATGCAGTCATCGCGTCACCGAATCCCCAGCGGCTTCCACGTTTTCTGACCTCTGAATTCCACTCAAACATAGAATGTAATTTACATGAAAGTTTTGTTGTATAGAATCATGGTTAGCAATCCCCATAACCACCGCTGAATGAATATATATTTAACAGGGTACTGGTCTCGGCCGGAAAAGTCGACAGCGTTTCTCCCTAAAGATGCTGCATGGCCTGCCGCGTTCCACCAGCATTTTGTGTGTGTTACTGGGAACATTTGCCGACCAAATACACTACGGAACTATCGCCTTTATCACCTAATTAAAGGTATATTAGTTTAGTGTGTGGCCTCCCTCATATACTCACGCCTGCACTTACTTGTTCACACGCGTTAACTTTGCACTGCGTCCCCATGCAGAGTACTCCATACTCCACACTGAGTCTCCACTCCGTGGGTGTAATGACAGACCGATGAAACATTACCATATATTTTCTATGTTGTCAGTGCTGCGACACACTAAAGTCCCGAACAAAATTTATGTTACTTCTGGCTCTAAAATGTCTCGATGTAATGCTGATTAATTATAGCGCTTGGACCACCATTCATGGATCTGACGTAACTATGGTCAGGTGCTTGGCGCTTGTCTGATTAGCACGTCTCGCGGTATCCTCTGTTAATACTAGAAGTGATTTAACGGATTATTTAATTCTTCACTTGCTCACCTATCCATGTATATTCGCACAGTCCAGCGTGGAGAATGTAATTCTGAGACTTTAAAAGGCAGCGAGGTGTTCTGGCACAAAAGCTTCCAGATGAGGCAGAAAGGATTCAGTGCATGCTATATTCTGCTATCAGATTCCTGCCTCTGTCTCCTTCCTTTGCGACTTTCTCACTGGTCGCATGTGGGGAAGGGGATGGAATAAGGTAGAATAGTCCTGGTTGAGTACTGGCAGGAGATGTTTGGAAGTGGGCTGCCTATCCTAGTCATAACCATGAGGAATTGCACCACTCCTGATTTAAATCAGTATACATTGCACTCAATCCTTCCACATCGCTACAAGCTGATTTGCCTCTTATCACTCATTTTTCTTTCACAGACCATCTGAAACTGATTCAAATGCATTATTTCTCGCTCCTCGCACCCGCCCTCCAAGAAGAATCTCCACATCATGGAAAGCATTATTGCTTCTTATAATCTGTCCCGCTGAACTTCAGTTTGCTGCCGCCATTCTACCCAATTCTCAATTAAGCATCCTTTCTCTCTGGTTTCGTTTACCCTCCTTGCCTCACATTGTCCCATGAGTAATCATCCAAATCGTTATCACAGCTTCTTTATTTTCCTTCATTCACCATGACCAGCGAAGTCTCCACTCTGAGACTTTGCGTTACCCTCTTCTCAATTACAAAACAGGCAAGTTCTGAGATTGATGTTATAGGTACAGGGGACTTCTATTTCCCAAATATTGAGTGACAGAACCAAGTGGCTAATGGATTACAGGGAAGTGAATTCATTGTGTTATTGAATTGCTGTTTTTCTGACGCGGTATGTTAATGCACCGATAAGAGGGGAGGTCTGTCTAGATTTGAAATTCGAGAACAATTCAGGATAGAATTTTGAGTGCAGTGTTGATAAACCTCTCCAATCTCTCGAAACTTTCGTCTCAGTAGAGAATTCCTGGGTTATACGTCAGAGGGGTCTGTCAAGTGTATTTAAAATTTTAGAGAAATGCTCAATATTGAACGAGGATGGAGAGAGCTGAGCAAGACAGTTCACTGGTCAACTTGGTTGAAACTGGTTCAAGCGACAATCAGACACTGGACATATTGAGGTCAATCGACCTGTCGTAGAAAGTGCTTGGAACAAGAGGAGCAATAGAGGCAAATAGACGGCGAGAAAGAATGTATAGTAGAGACACCAATTAATAATTTCCGCCGGTATTCATATTCGAAAAGGGGTTTGCAGTGGCGGATTCAAAATGGCCAGTGAAAATTCTGCTGCGACTCACCAGAAATGTGGCCGATATCCCAATGGGCTTAAATGAGAAGAACTCTGCGGGGCTGAGTGAGGCTTGTGGAGAGGAAGAGGAGAGAATACTTGGTGCAAGTTTATGACATTTTGGGGAACAATTCTGAGATGCCAGATGATAACAGGGTTGTAGAACAGGACCCAGCACTGAACATGAACAGGACACTGTGTCTCAGAGAGGCACGAATATCAGCCAACGATAGGCAGCCATTTTTTGCTGGAAAGGCTGTGGTCTAAATTAGTTTGCCCGACATGTGTTATAATGAAGAGCACCGTGATCGGGTGGGAAATGTGTATTTACCCCTCAGAGGGAGAGTGGTCACAGATCGGAAACAAGATGCACGCATGTGGAGGCAGAGTTAAGATGCCACTAAACGACTCCTTTGCACGCATCTTCGGAAAAAGCTCTATTACCATCTGTCATGTTTTCATTTTCCTTTTCAGGGTTCTTTCGAAGACTTTGACCGGGAGTTACCCGCTGACTTGGGTTCTTTGCGGGAATGGGACTGGAGTATCGGAACTGTCCGGTATCCGATATGCCCAGGGTTCGGCCTGAGAGTCTCGCCCGCACTTGGAAGCCTGAGATCTCGGGGCTCTGGAGATGGCCGGGTCGAGGGTCGGCGTCACGGCAGGAGACCCGTGTGTCACCGGTGAGGCCGGAAACACTTTTACTGTGGGCCAGAAGACCCGAGAGCTTTACTGTCTTCGGGCACGGATCTCGGTTGCTGTTATGTCTCCCACTCGCCGTGAAAATGGGGGACTCCTCCCTCTCCCTTATTAGGGGGAGAGAGACCCTGTGGTTTGTCGAATGCCGGATGTAACGAGAAGTCTTTGGGGTCACTGCAAGTCTGTGTCTTTGCTGTTGCCGACCTCACGTTTGTGCTCGGTGGTGGTGTTGACGCATTTTGCCGGGATTGTTGCTCGCTGCCGCACTCGGGGAGAGGGGAGCTGGGGAGGGGGGACTTGGAGTTCTCACGTTTAACCGTCGTTCACTCTTTGTGGCACTTCTCTGTTTTCGTGGATGTTTGAGAAGGAAATAAGTTTCAGGATGTAAATTGCATACAATTCTTTGAATTGAATTGGACCTTTCAACCTATAAACCTTTGAGCACCCAGTGACGCTAAGCAGCCTCGCAGTATGTCAGGAGTATCTGGATAGGGAGACAACGACCAATCCTGATCAAATTCTGGTAAACGAATTCAGATTACCTCAAAAAACGCTGCCCCACTATTTTGTAACTGTCATGGTCCGGTCCGAGATATTCGCGTTCCGGCTCACAGCACGGTCCGTGGACTACAGACTCCGCGTCTTCCGGCTGTCCCTTGTCTCATTTGGGCTTAATCGTAGGCAACTGATTTTCGTCTTTGACCCGGGAAATTAAGTGGCCCTGGGTTCGAGTCTGGTGGCTGGTTCGACTTGTCAGTATCCTGTCCTTTTCTCTGTGGGGTTTATGTCGTCAGTATCCAGTCCTTGCCTCTGTGGGGTTTCTGTCGTCAGTATCCAGTCCTTGCCTCTGTGGGGTTTCTGTCGTCAGTATCCTGTCCTTTTCTCTGTGGGGTTTCTGTCGTCAGTATCCTGTCCTTTTCTCTGTGGGGTTTCTGTCGTCAGTATCCAGTCCTTTTCTCTGTGGGGTTTCTGTCGTCACTATCCAGTCCTTTTCTCTGTGGGGTTTCTGTCGTCAGTATCCTGTCCTTTTCTCTTTGGGGTTTATGTCGTCAGTCTCCAGTCCTTGCCTCTGTGGGGTTTCTGTCGTCAGTATCCAGTCCTTTTCTCTGTGGGGTTTCTGTCGTCAGTATCCAGTCCTTTTCTCTGTGGGGTTTATGCCGTCAGTATCCAGTCCTTTAATCTGTGGGGTTTATGTCGTCAGTATCCTGTCCTTTTCTCTGTGGGGTTTATGTCGTCAGTATCCAGTCCTTGCCTCTGTGGGGTTTCTGTCGTCAGTATCCAGTCCTTGCCTCTGTGGGGTTTCTGTCGTCAGTATCCAGTCCTTGCCTCTGTGGGGTTTCTGTCGTCAGTATCCTGTCCTTTTCTCTGTGGGGTTTATGTCGTCAGTATCCAGTCCTTTTCTCTGTGGGGTTTCTGTCGTCAGTATCCAGTCCTTTTCACTGTGGGGTTTCTGTCGTCAGTATCCAGTCCTTGCCTCTGTGGGGTTTCTGTCGTCAGTATCCAGTCCTTTTCTCTGTGGGGTTTCTGTCGTCAGTATCCAGTCTTTGCTTCTGTGGGGTTTCTGTCGTCAATATCCAGTCCTTTTCTCTGTGGGGTTTCTGTCGTCACTATCCAGTCCTTTTCTCTGTGTGGTTTCTGTCGTCAGTATCCTGTCCTTTTCTCTGTGGGGTTTATGTCGTCAGTACCCTGTCCTTTTCTCTGTGGGGTTTCTGTCGTCAGTATCCAGTCTTTGCTTCTGTGGGGTTTATGTCGTCAGTATCCAGTCCTTTTCTCTGTGGGGTTTCTGTCGTCACTATCCAGTCCTTTTCTCTGTGGGGTTTCTGTCGTCAGTATCCTGTCCTTTTCTCTGTGGGGTTTCTGTCGTCTGTATCCTGTCCTTTTCTCTGTGGGGTTTATGTCGTCAGTATCCAGTCCTTGCCTCTGTGGGGTTTCTGTCGTCAGTATCCAGTCCTTTTCTCTGTGGGGTTTCTGTCGTCAGTATCCAGTCCTTTTCTCTGTGGGGTTTATGTCGTCAGTATCCAGTACTTTTCTCTGTGGGGTTTATGTCGTCAGTATCCTGCCCTTTTCTCTGTGTGGTTTCTGTCGTCAGTATCCAGTCCTTTTCTCTGTGGGGTTTATGTCGTCAGTATCCAGTCCTCTTCTCTGTGGGGTTTCTGTCGTCAGTATCCTGTCCTTTTCTCTGTGGGGTTTATGTCGTCAGTATCCAGTCCTTGCCTCTGTGTGGGTTTCTGTCGTCAGTATTCTGTCCTTTTCTCTGTGGGGTTTCTGTCGTCAGTATCCAGTCCTTGCCTCTGTGTGGGTTTCTGTCGTCAGTATTCTGTCCTTTTCTCTGTGGGGTTTCTGTCGTCAGTATCCAGTCCTTGCCTCTGTGTGGGTTTCGTGCCGTCGGTATCATGTCCTCGCCTCCGTGGGGTAAGTCAGGCCGTCCTTGCCGTTACCTTACGGTGAGATCTGTCCCTCCCGGTCCTTGCCTCCGCTGGGTAAGTCAGGCCATCATTGCTGTTACCCTGAGGTTGGACTGCTCCATTCCTTCCCTACGCTTGAAGCCCTGCCCTGCAAACTGTGCCTGGAGCCTTGCTTCGCCTTGCCTTGTCTTGCCTTAAAAATATGATTATTAAGGGATTGGACACGCTGGAGGCAGGACGCATGTTCCCGCTGATGGGTGAGTCCAGAACGAGAGGCCGCAGCTTAAGAATAAGCGGTAGGCCATTTACATCAGAGATGCGGAAAAACTCTTTTCACCCATAGAGTGGTGGATATGTGGAATGCTCTGCCCCAGAAGGCAGTGGAGGCCAAGTCTCTGGATGCACTCAAGAGAGAGTTAGATAGAGCTCTTATAGATAGCGCGGTCAAGGGGTAAGGGGAGAGGGCAGGAACGGGGTACTGATTGTGTATGATCAGCCCTGATCACAGTGAATGGCGGTGCTGCCTAGAAGGGCCGAATGGCCTACACCTATTGTCCATTGTCTATTGTCTATTGCATCTGCCTGGAGCCTTTCCTCGCCTAGCCTTGCCTCTGCCTGGAACTTTGTCTCGCCTTGCCTGTTTCTGGAGCCCCGCCCTGTTTGGAACTGTCTCATTAAGTACACGCCTCCGTTAGGTGGGTCCGGCCGTTTGGCCTGTTTCGTTGTTTTCAGTGTTCTGTGTAATGTGTCCCGGAACTGCGTACTGTACCCGAGGAGGGTACCCGGCTCGGTGATCCATGTTCCTGTCTCTCCTTCGGCTCCGTGGTCTGCGTCCCTGTTCTTCCCTGATCAAGGCTCTGCGTTCCTGTCTCTCCCTCGACCCAGGCTCAGCGCTCCTGTCTCTCGCTCCACCCAATCTGCGTTCCTGTCTCTCGCTCCACCCAGGCTCTGCGTTCCTGTCTCTCCCTCGACCCAGGCTCTACGGTCCTGTCTCTCGCTCCACCCAGGATCTGCGTTCCAGTCTCTTCCTCGACCCAGGTTCTGCGTTCCGGTCACTCTCTCGACCCAGGCTCTGCGTTCCTGTCTCTCCCTCGACCCAGGCTCTGCGTTCCTGTCTCTTACTCGACCCAGGCTCTGCGTTCCTGTCTCTCCCTCGACCCAGGCTCTGCGTTCCTGTGTCTCCCTCGATCCAGGCTCTGCGTTCCTGTCTCTCCCTCGACCCAGGCTCTGCGTTCCTGTCTCTCCCTC
This sequence comes from Hypanus sabinus, assembly GCF_030144855.1. Lineage (NCBI taxonomy): Eukaryota > Metazoa > Chordata > Chondrichthyes > Myliobatiformes > Dasyatidae > Hypanus > Hypanus sabinus. The sequence goes on from NW_026781315.1 coordinate 328,088, forward strand.
GACTCAGGTTCTGCGTTACTGTCCCTTCCTCGACCCAGGCTCTGTGTTCCTGACTCTCCCTCGACCCAGGCTCTGCGCTCCTGTCACTCGCTCCATCCAATCTGCGTTCCTGACTCTCGCTCCACCCAGGCTCTGCGTTCCTGTCTCTCCCTCGACCCAGGCTCTGCGGTCCTGTCTCTCGCTCCACCCAGGATCTGCGTTCCTGTCTCATCCCCGACCCAGGTTCTGCGTTCCTGCCTCTTCCGCGACCCAGGCTCTGCGTTCCTGTTTCTCCCTCGAGCCAGACTCTGCGTTCCTGCCTCTTCCTCGACCCAGGCTCTGCGTTCAGGTCTCTCTCTCGACCCAGGCTCTGCGTTCCTGTCTCTCCCTCGACCCAGGCTCTGCGTTCCTGTGTCTCCCTCGATCAAGGCTAAGCGTTCCTGTCTCTTCAACGACCCAGGCTCTGCGTTTCTATCTCTCACTCGACCCTGGCTCCGCGTTCCTGTCTCTCCCTCGACCCAGGTTCTGCGTTCCTGTCTCTTCCTCGACCCTGGCTCTGCGTTCCTGTCTCTAATTCGACCCAGGCTCTGCGTTCCTGTCTCTTCCTCGACCTAGGCTCTGCGTTCCTGTCTCTCGCTCCACCCAGGTTCTGCGTTCCTGTCTCTCGCTCCACCCAGGCTCTGCGTTCCTGTCTCTCTCTCGACTCAGGTTCTGCGTTACTGTCTCTTCCTCGACCCAGGCTCTGCGTTCCTGTCTCTTCCTCGACCCAGGTTCTGCGTTACTGTCTCTCACTCGACCCAGGCTCCGCGTTCCTGTCACTCCCTCGACCCAGGTTCTGCGTTCCTGTCTCTAATTCGACCCAGGCTCTGCGTTCCTGTCTCTTCCTCGACCCAGGCTCTGCGTTCCTGTCTCTCGCTCCACCCAGGTTCTGCGTTCCTGTCTCTCGCTCCACCCAGGCTCTGCGTTCCTGTCTCTCCCTCGACCCAGGCTCTGCCTTCCTGTCTCTCGCTCCACCCAGGATCTGAGTTCCTGTCTCTTCCTCGACCCAGGCTCTGCGTTCCTGTCTCTTCCTCGACCCAGGCACTGCGTTCCTCTCTCTCCCTCGACCCAGACTCTGCGTTCCTGCCTCTCGCTACACCCAGGCTCTGCGTTCCTGTCTCTCCCTCGACCAAGGCTCTGCGTTCCTCTCTCCCTCGAACCAGGCTCTGCGTCCCTGTGTCTCCCTCGACCCAGGCTCTGCGTTCCTGTGTCTCCCTCGATCCAGGCACTGCGTTCCTGTCTTTTCCTCGACCCTGGCTCTGCGTTCCTGTCTCTCCTTCGACCCAGGCTCTGCGTTCCTGTCTCTCTCTCGACTCAGGTTCTGCGTTACTGTCTCTTCCTCGACCCAGGCTCTGCGTTCCTGTCTCTTCCTCGACCAAGGTTCTGCGTTTCTGTCTCTCACTCGACCCAGGCTCCGCGTTCCTGTCACTCCCTCGACCCAGGTTCTGCGTTACTGTCTCTCTCTCGACCCAGGCTCTGCGTTCCTGTCTCTTCCTCGACCCTGGCTCTCCGTTCCTGTCTCTAATTCGACCCAGGTTCTGAGTTCCTGTCTCTTCCTCGACCCTGGCTCTGCGTTCCTGTCTCTCCTTCGACCCAGGCTTTGCGTTCCTGTCTCTCTCTCGACTCAGGTTCTGCGTTACTGTCTCTTCCTCGACCCAGGCTCTGCGTTCCTGTCTCTTCCTCGACCCAGGTTCTGCGTTTCTGTCTCTCACTCGACCCAGGCTCCGCGTTCCTGTCACTCCCTCGACCCAGGTTCTGCGTTACTGTCTCTTCCTCGACCCAGGCTCTGCGTTCCTGTCTTCCTCGACCCAGGCTCTGCGTTCCTGTCTCTCCTTCGACCCAGGCTCTGCGTTCCTGTCTCTCCCTCGACCCCGGCTCTGCGTTCCTGTCTCTTCCTCGACCCTGGTTCTGCGTTTCTGTCTCTCCCTCGACCCAAGCTGCGTTCCTGTCTCTCCTTCGACCAGGCTCTGCGTTCCTGTCTCTCCCTCGACCCAGGCTCTGCGTTCCTGTCTCTTCCTCGACCCAGGTTCTGCGTTTCTGTCTCTCCCTCGACCCAGGCTCCGCGTTCCTGTCTCTCGCTCCACCCAGGCTCTGCGTTCATGTCTCTCCCTCGACCCTGGCTCTGCGTTCCTGTCTCTCGCGCCACCCAGGATCTGCGTTGCTGTCTCTCCCTCGACCCAGGTTCTGCGTTCCTGTCTCTCGCTCCACCCAGGATCTGCGTTCCTGTCTCTCCTTCGACCTAGGCTCTGCGTTCCTGTCTCTTCCTCGACCCAGGCTCTGCGTTCCTGTCTCTCCCTCGACCCAGGTTCTGCGTTACTGTCTCTCTCTCGACCCAGGCTCTGCGTTCCTGTCTCTTCCTCGACCCTGGCTCTGCGTTCCTGTCTCTAATTCGACCCAGGCTCTGCATTCTTGTCTCTTCCTCGACCCAGGCTCTGCGTTCCTGTCTCTCGCTCCACCCAGGATCTGCGTTCCTGTCTCTCCCTCGACCCAGGCTCTGCGTTCCTGTGTCTCCCTCGATCCAGGCTCTGCGTTCCTGTCTCTTCCTCGACCCAGGCTCTGCGTTCCTGTCTCTACTTCGACCCAGGCTCTGCGTTCCTGTCTCTCCCTCGACTCAGGTTCTGCGTTACTGTCTCTTCCTCGACCCAGGCTCTGCGTTCCTGTCTCTTCCTCGACCCTGGTTCTGCGTTTCTGTCTCTCACTCGACCCAGGCTCCGCGTTCCTGTCTCTCCCTCGACCCAGGTTCTGCGTTACTGTCTCTCTCTCGACCCAGTCTCTGCGTTCCTGTCTCTTCCTCGACCCTGGCTCTGCGTTCCTGTGTCTCCCTCGATCAAGGCTAAGCGTTCCTGTCTCTTCATCGACCCAGGCTCTGCGTTCCTGTCTCTCCTTCGACCCAGGCTCTGCGTTCCTGTCTCTCCCTCGACTCAGGTTCTGCGTTACTGTCTCTTCCTCGACCCAGGCTCTGCGTTCCTGTCTCTTCCTCGACCCTGGTTCTGCGTTTCTATCTCTCACTCGACCCACGCTCCGCGTTCCTGTCTCTCCCTCGACCCAGGTTCTGCGTTACTGTCTCTCTCTCGACCCAGGCTCTGCGTTCCTGTCTCTTCCTCGACCCTGGCTCTGCGTTCCTGTCTCTAATTCGACCCAGGCTCTGCGTTCCTGTCTCTTCCTCGACCCAGGCTCTGCGTTCCTGTCTCTCGCTCCACCCAGGTTCTGCGTTCCTGTCTCTCGCTCCACCCAGGCTCTGCGTTCCTGTCTCTCTCTCGACTCAGGTTCTGCGTTACTGTCTCTTCCTCGACCCAGGCTCTGCGTTCCTGTCTCTTCCTCGACCCAGGTTCTGCGTTTCTGTCTCTCACTCGACCCAGGCTCCGCGTTCCTGTCACTCCCTCGACCCAGGTTCTGCGTTCCTGTCTCTAATACGACCCAGGCTCTGCGTTCCTGTCTCTTCCTCGACCCAGGCTCTGCGTTCCTGTCTCTCGCTCCACCCAGGTTCTGCGTTCCTGTCTCTCGCTCCACCCAGGCTCTGCGTTCCTGTCTCTCCCTCGACCCAGGCTCTGCCTTCCTGTCTCTCGCTCCACCCAGGATCTGCGTTCCTGTCTCTTCCTCGACCCAGGCTCTGCGTTCCTGTCTCTTCCTCGACCCAGGCACTGCGTTCCTCTCTCTCCCTCGACCCAGACTCTGCGTTCCTGTCTCTCGCTCCAACCAGGCTCTGCGTTCCTGTCTCTCCCTCGACCCAGGCTCTGCGTTCCTGTGTCTCCCTCGATCCAGGCACTGCGTTCCTTTCTTTTCCTCGACCCTGGCTCTGCGTTCCTGTCTCTCCTTCGACCCAGGCTCTGCGTTCCTGTCTCTCTCTCGACTCAGGTTCCGCGTTACTGTCTCTTCCTCGACCCAGGCTCTGCGTTCCTGTCTCTTCCTCGACCAAGGTTCTGCGTTTCTGTCTCTCACTCGACCCAGGCTCCGCGTTCCTGTCACTCCCTCGACCCAGGTTCTGCGTTACTGTCTCTCTCTCGACCCAGGCTCTGCGTTCCTGTCTCTTCCTCGACCCTGGCTCTCCGTTCCTGTCTCTAATTCGACCCAGGTTCTGCGTTCCTGTCTCTTCCTCGACCCTGGCTCTGCGTTCCTGTCTCTCCTTCGACCCAGGCTCTGCGTTCCTGTCTCTCCCTCGACCCAGGTTCTGCGTTACTGTCTCTTCCTCGACCCAGGCTCTGCGTTCCTGTCTTCCTCGACCAAGGCTCTGCGTTCCTGTCTCTCCTTCGACCCAGGCTCTGCGTTCCTGTCACTTCCTCGACGCAGGCTCTGCGTTCCTGTCTCTTCCTCGACCCTGGCTCTGCGTTCCTGTCTCTTCCTCGACCCAGGCTCTGCGTTCCTGTCTCTCCCTCGACACAGGCTCTGCGTTCCTGTCTCTTCCTCGACCCTGGTTCTGCGTTTCTGTCTCTCCCTCGACCCAGGCTGCGTTCCTGTCTCTCCTTCGACCAGGCTCTGCGTTCCTGTCTCTCCCTCGACCCCGGCTCTGCGTTCCTGTCTCTTCCTCGACCCTGGTTCTGCGTTTCTGTCTCTACCTCGACCCAAGCTGCGTTCCTGTCTCTCCTTCGACCAGGCTCTGCGTTCATGTCTCTCCCTCGACCCAGGCTCTGCGTTCCTGTCTCTTCCTCGACCCAGGTTCTGCGTTTCTGTCTCTCCCTCGACCCAGGCTCCGCGTTCCTGTCTCTCGCTCCACCCAGGCTCTGCGTTCATGTCTCTCCCTCGACCCTGGCTCTGCGTTCCTGTCTCTCGCGCCACCCAGGATCTGCGTTGCTGTCTCTCCCTCGACCCAGGTTCTGCGTTCCTGTCTCTCGCTCCACCCAGGCTCTGCGTTCCTGTGTCTCCCTCGATCCAGGCTCTGCGTTCCTGTCTTTTCCTCGACACTGGCTCTGCGTTCCTGTTCTCCTTCGACCCAGGCTCTGCGTTCCTGTCTCTCTCTCGACTCAGGTTCTGCGTTACTGTCTCTTCCTCGACCCAGGCTCTGCGTTCCTGTCTCTTCCTCGACCCAGGCTCTGCGTTCCTGTCTCTCCTTCGACCTAGGCTCTGCGTTCCTGTCTCTTCCTCGACCCAGGCTCTGCGTTCTTGTCTCTTCCTCGACCCAGGCTCTGCGTTCCTGTCTCTCGCTCCACCCAGGATCTGCGTTCCTCTCTCTCGCTCCACCCAGGCTCTGCGTTCCTGCCTCTCCCTCGACCCAGGCTCTGCGTTCCTGTCTCTCACTCCACCCAGGATCTGCGTTCCTGTCTCCCCCCCCCGACCCTGGCTCTGCGTTCCTGTCTCTCGCTCCACCCAGGATCTGCGTTCCTGTCTCTTCCTCGACCCAGGCTCTGCGTTCCTGTCTCTCGCTCCACCCAGGATCTGCGTTCCTCTCTCTCGCTCCACCCAGGCTCTGCGTTCCTGTCTCTCCCTCGACCCAGGCTCTGCGTTCCTGTCTCTCGCTCCACCCAGGATCTGCGTTCCTGTCTCCCCCCCCGACCCTGGCTCTGCGTTCCTGTCTCTCGCTCCACCCAGGCTCTGCGTTCCTGTCTCTCCCTCGACCCAGGCTCTGCGTTCCTGTCTCTCGCTCCACCCAGGATCTGCGTTCCTGTCTCCCCGCCCGACCCTGGCTCTGCGTTCCTGTCTCTCGCTCCACCCAGGATCTGCGTTCCTGTCTCTTCCTCGACCCAGGCACTGCGTTCCTCTCTCTCCCTCGACCCAGACTCTGCGTTCCTGTCTCTCGCTCCACCCAGGCTCTGCGTTCCTGTCTCTCCCTCGACCAAGGCTCTGCGTTCCTCTCTCCCTCGATCCAGGCTCTGCGTCCCTGTGTCTCCCTCGACCCAGGCTCTGCGTTCCTGTGTCTCCCTCGATCCAGGCTCTGCGTTCCTGTCTTTTCCTCGACCCTGGCTCTGCGTTCCTGTTCTCCTTCGACCCAGGCTCTGCGTTCCTGTCTCTCTCTCGACTCAGGTTCTGCGTTGCTGTCTCTTCCTCGACCCAGGCTCTGCGTTCCTGTCTCTTCCTCGACCCAGGCTCTGCGTTCCTGTCTCTCCTTCGACCTAGGCTCTGCGTTCCTGTCTCTTCCTCGACCCAGGTTCTGCGTTACTGTCTCTCTCTCGACCCAGGCTCTGCGTTCCTGTCTCTTCCTCGACCCTGGCTCTGGGTTCCTGTCTCTAATTCGACCCAGGCTCTGCGTTCTTGTCTCTTCCTCGACCCAGGCTCTGCGTTCCTGTCTCTCGCTCCACCCAGGATCTGCGTTCCTCTCTCTCGCTTCACCCAGGCTCTGCGTTCCTGTCTCTCTCTCGACCCAGGCTCTGCGTTCCTGTCTCTCGCTCCACCCAGGATCTGCGTTCCTGTCTCCCCCCCCGACCCTGGCTCTGCGTTCCTGTCTCTCGCTCCACCCAGGATCTGCGTTCCTGTCTCTTCCTCGACCCAGGCACTGCGTTCCTCTCTCTCCCTCGACCCAGACACTGCGTTCCTGTCTCTCGCTCCACCCAGGCTCTGCGTTCCTGTCTCTCCCTCGACCAAGGCTCTGCGTTCCTCTCTCCCTCGATCCAGGCTCTGCGTCCCTGTGTCTCCCTCGACCCAGGCTCTGCGTTCCTGTGTCTCCCTCGATCCAGGCTCTGCGTTCCTGTCTTTTCCTCGACCCTGGCTCTGCGTTCCTGTTCTCCTTCGACCCAGGCTCTGCGTTCCTGTCTCTCTCTCGACTCAGGTTCTGCGTTACTGTCTCTTCCTCGACCCAGGCTCTGCGTTCCTGTCTCTTCCTCGACCCAGGTTCTGCGTTTCTGTCTCTCACTCGACCCAGGCTCCGCGTTCCTGTCACTCCCTCGACCCAGGTTCTGCGTTACTGTCTCTCTCTCGACCCAGGCTCTGCGTTCCTGTCTCTTCCCCGACCCAGGCTCTGCCTTCCTGTCTCTCGCTCCACCCAGGATCTGCGTTCCTGTCTCTTCCTCGACCCAGGCTCTGCGTTCCTGTCTCTCATTCGACCTAGGCTCTGCGTTCCTGTCTCTTCCTCGACCCAGGCTCTGCGTTCCTGTCTCTCCTTCGACCTAGGCTCTGCGTTCCTGTCTTTTCCTCGACCCAGGTTCTGCGTTACTGTCTCTCTTTCGACCCAGGCTCTGCGTTCCTGTCTCTTCCTCGACCCTGGCTCTGCGTTCCTGTCTCTAATTCGACCCAGGCTCTGCGTTCTTGTCTCTTCCTCGACCCAGGCTCTGCGTTCCTGTCTCTCGCTCCACCCAGGATCTGCGTTCCTGTCTCTCGCTCCGCCCAGGATCTGCGTTCCTGTCTCTTCCTCGACCCAGGCACTGCGTTCCTCTCTCTCCCTCGACCCAGACTCTGCGTTCCTGTCTCTCGCTCCACCCAGGCTCTGCGTTCCTGTCTCACCCTCGATCCAGGCTCTGCGTCCCTGTGTCTCCCTCGACCCAGGCTCTGCGTTCCTGTGTCTCCCTCGATCCAGGCTCTGCGTTCCTGTCTTTTCCTCGACCCTGGCTCTGCGTTCCTGTCTCTCCTTCGACCCAGGCTCTGCGTTCCTGTCTCTCTCTCTCGACTCAGGTTCTGCGTTACTGTCTCTTCCTCGACCCAGGCTCTGCGTTCCTGTCTCTTCCTCGACCCAGGTTCTGCGTTTCTGTCTCTCACTCGACCCAGGCTCCGCGTTCCTGTCACTCCCTCGACCCAGGTTCTGCGTTCCTGTCTCTAATTCGACCCAGGCTCTGCGTTCCTGTCTCTTCCTCGACCCAGGCTCTGCGTTCCTGTCTCTCGCTCCACCCAGGTTCTGCGTTCCTGTCTCTCGCTCCACCCAGGCTCTGCGTTCCTGTCTCTCCCTCGACCCAGGCTCTGCCTTCCTGTCTCACGCTCCACCCAGGATCTGCGTTCCTGTCTCTTCCTTGACCCAGGCTCTGCGTTCCTGTCTCTCCTTCGACCTAGGCTCTGCGTTCCTGTCTCTCTCTCGACCCGTGCTCTGCGTTCCTGTCTCTTCCTCGACCCTGGCTCTGCGTTCCTGTCTCTAATTCGACCCAGGCTCTGCGTTCTTGTCTCTTCCTCGACCCAGGCTCTGCGTTCCTGTCTCTCGCTCCACCCAGGATCTGCGTTCCTGTCTCTCGCTCCACCCAGGCTCTGCGTTCCTGTCTCTCCCTCGACCCAGGCTCTGCGTTCCTGTCTCTCGCTCCACCCAGGATCTGCGTTCCTGTCTCCCCCCCGACGCTGGCTCTGCGTTGCTGTCTCTCGCTCCACCCAGGATCTGCGTTCCTGTCTCTTCCTCGACCCAGGCACTGCGTTCCTCTCTCTCCCTCGACCCAGGCTCTGCGTTCCTGTCTCTCTCTCAACTCAGGTTCTGCGTTACTGTCTCTTCCTCGACCCTGGCTCTGCGTTCCTGTCTCTTCCTCGACCCAGGATCTGCGTTTCTGTCTCTCACTCGACCCAGGCTCCGCGTTCCTGTCACTCCCTCGACCCAGTTTCTGCGTTACTGTCTCTCTCTCGACCCAGGCTCTGCGTTCCTGTCTCTTCCTCGACCCTGGCTCTGCGTTCCTGTCTCTAATTCGACCCATGCTCTGCGTCCCTGTCTCTCGCTCCACCCAGGATCTGCGTTCCTGTCTCTCGCTCCACCCAGGCTCTGCGTTCCTCTCTCTCCCCCGACCCTGGCTCTGCGTTCCTGTCTCTCGCTCCACCCAGGATCTGCGTTCCTGTCTCTCCATCGACCCTGGCTCTGCGTTCCTGTCTCTCGCTCCACCCAGGATCTGCGTTCCTGTCTCTTCCTCGACCCAGGCTCTGCGTTCCTGTCTCTCGCTCCACCCAGGATCTGCGTTCCTGTCTCTTCCTCGACCCAGGCACTGCGTTCCTCTCTCTCCCTCGACCCAGACACTGCGTTCCTGTCTCTCGCTCCACCCAGGCTCTGCGTTCCTGTCTCTCCCTCGACCAAGGCTCTGCGTTCCTCTCTCCCTCGATCCAGGCTCTGCGTCCCTGTGTCTCCCTCGACCCAGGCTCTGCGTTCCTGTGTCTCCCTCGATCCAGGCTCTGCGTTCCTGTCTTTTCCTCGACCCTGGCTCTGCGTTCCTGTTCTCCTTCGACCCAGGCTCTGCGTTCCTGTCTCTCTCTCGACTCAGGTTCTGCGTTGCTGTCTCTTCCTCGACCCAGGCTCTGCGTTCCTGTCTCTTCCTCGACCCAGGCTCTGCGTTCCTGTCTCTCCTTCGACCTAGGCTCTGCGTTCCTGTCTCTTCCTCGACCCAGGTTCTGCGTTACTGTCTCTCTCTCGACCCAGGCTCTGCGTTCCTGTCTCTTCCTCGACCCTGGCTCTGGGTTCCTGTCTCTAATTCGACCCAGGCTCTGCGTTCTTGTCTCTTCCTCGACCCAGGCTCTGCGTTCCTGTCTCTCGCTCCACCCAGGATCTGCGTTCCTCTCTCTCGCTTCACCCAGGCTCTGCGTTCCTGTCTCTCTCTCGACCCAGGCTCTGCGTTCCTGTCTCTCGCTCCACCCAGGATCTGCGTTCCTGTCTCCCCCCCCCGACCCTGGCTCTGCGTTCCTGTCTCTCGCTCCACCCAGGATCTGCGTTCCTGTCTCTTCCTCGACCCAGGCACTGCGTTCCTCTCTCTCCCTCGACCCAGACACTGCGTTCCTGTCTCTCGCTCCACCCAGGCTCTGCGTTCCTGTCTCTCCCTCGACCAAGGCTCTGCGTTCCTCTCTCCCTCGATCCAGGCTCTGCGTCCCTGTGTCTCCCTCGACCCAGGCTCTGCGTTCCTGTGTCTCCCTCGATCCAGGCTCTGCGTTCCTGTCTTTTCCTCGACCCTGGCTCTGCGTTCCTGTTCTCCTTCGACCCAGGCTCTGCGTTCCTGTCTCTCTCTCGACTCAGGTTCTGCGTTACTGTCTCTTCCTCGACCCAGGCTCTGCGTTCCTGTCTCTTCCTCGACCCAGGTTCTGCGTTTCTGTCTCTCACTCGACCCAGGCTCCGCGTTCCTGTCACTCCCTCGACCCAGGTTCTGCGTTACTGTCTCTCTCTCGACCCAGGCTCTGCGTTCCTGTCTCTTCCCCGACCCAGGCTCTGCCTTCCTGTCTCTCGCTCCACCCAGGATCTGCGTTCCTGTCTCTTCCTCGACCCAGGCTCTGCGTTCCTGTCTCTCATTCGACCTAGGCTCTGCGTTCCTGTCTCTTCCTCGACCCAGGCTCTGCGTTCCTGTCTCTCCTTCGACCTAGGCTCTGCGTTCCTGTCTTTTCCTCGACCCAGGTTCTGCGTTACTGTCTCTCTTTCGACCCAGGCTCTGCGTTCCTGTCTCTTCCTCGACCCTGGCTCTGCGTTCCTGTCTCTAATTCGACCCAGGCTCTGCGTTCTTGTCTCTTCCTCGACCCAGGCTCTGCGTTCCTGTCTCTCGCTCCACCCAGGATCTGCGTTCCTGTCTCTCGCTCCGCCCAGGATCTGCGTTCCTGTCTCTTCCTCGACCCAGGCACTGCGTTCCTCTCTCTCCCTCGACCCAGACTCTGCGTTCCTGTCTCTCGCTCCACCCAGGCTCTGCGTTCCTGTCTCACCCTCGATCCAGGCTCTGCGTCCCTGTGTCTCCCTCGACCCAGGCTCTGCGTTCCTGTGTCTCCCTCGATCCAGGCTCTGCGTTCCTGTCTTTTCCTCGACCCTGGCTCTGCGTTCCTGTCTCTCCTTCGACCCAGGCTCTGCGTTCCTGTCTCTCTCTCTCGACTCAGGTTCTGCGTTACTGTCTCTTCCTCGACCCAGGCTCTGCGTTCCTGTCTCTTCCTCGACCCAGGTTCTGCGTTTCTGTCTCTCACTCGACCCAGGCTCCGCGTTCCTGTCACTCCCTCGACCCAGGTTCTGCGTTCCTGTCTCTAATTCGACCCAGGCTCTGCGTTCCTGTCTCTTCCTCGACCCAGGCTCTGCGTTCCTGTCTCTCGCTCCACCCAGGTTCTGCGTTCCTGTCTCTCGCTCCACCCAGGCTCTGCGTTCCTGTCTCTCCCTCGACCCAGGCTCTGCCTTCCTGTCTCACGCTCCACCCAGGATCTGCGTTCCTGTCTCTTCCTTGACCCAGGCTCTGCGTTCCTGTCTCTCCTTCGACCTAGGCTCTGCGTTCCTGTCTCTCTCTCGACCCGTGCTCTGCGTTCCTGTCTCTTCCTCGACCCTGGCTCTGCGTTCCTGTCTCTAATTCGACCCAGGCTCTGCGTTCTTGTCTCTTCCTCGACCCAGGCTCTGCGTTCCTGTCTCTCGCTCCACCCAGGATCTGCGTTCCTGTCTCTCGCTCCACCCAGGCTCTGCGTTCCTGTCTCTCCCTCGACCCAGGCTCTGCGTTCCTGTCTCTCGCTCCACCCAGGATCTGCGTTCCTGTCTCCCCCCCGACGCTGGCTCTGCGTTGCTGTCTCTCGCTCCACCCAGGATCTGCGTTCCTGTCTCTTCCTCGACCCAGGCACTGCGTTCCTCTCTCTCCCTCGACCCAGGCTCTGCGTTCCTGTCTCTCTCTCAACTCAGGTTCTGCGTTACTGTCTCTTCCTCGACCCTGGCTCTGCGTTCCTGTCTCTTCCTCGACCCAGGATCTGCGTTTCTGTCTCTCACTCGACCCAGGCTCCGCGTTCCTGTCACTCCCTCGACCCAGTTTCTGCGTTACTGTCTCTCTCTCGACCCAGGCTCTGCGTTCCTGTCTCTTCCTCGACCCTGGCTCTGCGTTCCTGTCTCTAATTCGACCCATGCTCTGCGTCCCTGTCTCTCGCTCCACCCAGGATCTGCGTTCCTGTCTCTCGCTCCACCCAGGCTCTGCGTTCCTCTCTCTCCCCCGACCCTGGCTCTGCGTTCCTGTCTCTCGCTCCACCCAGGATCTGCGTTCCTGTCTCTCCATCGACCCTGGCTCTGCGTTCCTGTCTCTCTCTCCACCCAGGATCTGCGTTCCTGTCTCTTCCTCGACCCAGGCTCTGCTTTCCTGTCTTCCTCGACCCAGGCTCTGCGTTCCTGTCTATTCCTCGACCCAGGTTCTGCGTTTCTGTCTCTCCCTCGACCCAGGCTCCGCGTTCCTGTCTCTCGCTCCACCCAGGCTCTGCGTTCATGTCTCTCCCTCCACCCAGGCTCTGCATTCTTGTCTCTTCCTCGACCGAGGCTCTGCGTTCCTGTCTCTCGCTCCACCCAGGATCTGCGTTCCTGTCTCTCCCTCAACCCAGGCTCTGCGTTCCTGTGTCTCCCTCAACCCAGGCTCTGCGTTCCTGTGTCTCCCTCCACCCAGGCTCTGCATTCTTGTCTCTTCCTCGACCCAGGCTCTGCGTTCCTGTCTCTCGCTCCACCCAGGATCTGCGTTCCTGTCTCTCCCTCAACCCAGGCTCTGCGTTCCTGTGTCTCCCTCGATCCAGGCTCTGCGTTCCTGTCTCTTCCTCGACCCAGGCTCTGCGTTCCTGTATCTCCTTCGACCCCGGCTCTGCGATCCTGTCTCTCCCTCGACTCAGGTTCTGCGTTACTGTCTCTTCCTCGACCCAGGCTCTGCGTTCCTGTCTCTTCCTCGACCCTGGTTCTGCGTTTCTGTCTCTCACTCGACCCAGGCTCCGCGTTCCTGTCTCTCCCTCGACCCAGGTTCTGCGTTACTGTCTCTCTCTCGACCCAGTCTCTGCGTTCCTGTCTCTTCCTCGACCCTGGCTCTGCGTTCCTGTCTCTAATTCGACCCAGGCTCTGCGTTCCTGTCTCTTCCACGACCCAGGCTCTGCGTTCCTGTCTCTCGCCCCACCCAGGTTCTGCGTTCCTGTCTCTCGCTCCACCCAGGCTCTGCGTTCCTGTCTCTCCCTCGACCCAGGCTCTGCCTCCCTGTCTCTCGCTCCACCCAGGATCTGCGTTCCTGTCTCTCCCTTGACCCAGGTTCTGCGTTACTGTCTCTCTCTCGACCCAGTCTCTGCGTTCCTGTCTCTTCCTCGACCCTGGCTCTGCGTTCCTGTCTCTAATTCGACCCAGGCTCTGCGTTCCTGTCTCTTCCACGACCCAGGCTCTGCGTTCCTGTCTCTCGCCCCACCCAGGTTCTGCGTTCCTGTCTCTCGCTCCACCCAGGCTCTGCGTTCCTGTCTCTCCCTCGACCCAGGCTCTGCCTTCCTGTCTCTCGCTCCACCCAGGATCTGCGTTCCTGTCTCTTCCTCGACCCAGGCTCTGCGTACCTGTCTCTCCTTGGACCTAGGCTCTGCGTTCCTGTCTCTTCCTCGACCCAGGCTCTGCGTTCCTGTCTCTCCTTCGACCTAGGCTCTGCGTTCCTGTCTCTTCCTCGACCCAGGTTCGGCGTTACTGTCTCTCTCTCGACCCAGGCTCTGCGTTCCTGTCTCTTCCTCGACCCTGGCTCGGCGTTCCTGTCTCTAATTCGACCCAGGCTCTGCGTTCTTGTCTCTTCCTCGACCCAGGCTCTGCGTTCCTGTCTCTCGCTCCACCCAGGATCTGCGTTCCTGTCTCCCCCCCCGACCCTGGCTCTGCGTTCCTGTCTCTCGCTCCACCCAGGATCTGCGTTCCTGTCTCTTCCTCGACCCAGGCACTGCGTTCCTCTCTCTCCCTCGACCCAGACTCTGCGTTCCTGTCTCTCGCTCCACCCAGGCTCTGCGTTCCTGTCTCTCCCTCGACCAAGGCTCTGCGTTCCTCTCTCCCTCGATCCAGGCTCTGAGTCCCTGTGTCTCCCTCGACCCAGGCTCTGCGTTCCTGTGTCTCCCTCGATCCAGGCTCTGCGTTCCTGTCTTTTCCTCGACCCTGGCTCTGCGTTCCTGTCTCTCCTTCGACCCAGGCTCTGCGTTCCTGTCTCTCTCTCGACTCAGGTTCTGCGTTCCTGTCTCTTCCTCGACCCAGGCTCTGCGTTCCTGTCTCTTCCTCGACCCAGGTTCTGCGTTTCTGTCTCTCACTCGACCCAGGCTCCGCGTTCCTGTCACTCCCTCGACCCAGGTTCTGCGTTACTGTCTCTCTCTCGACCCAGGCTCTGCGTTCCTGTCTCTTCCACGACCCAGGCTGTGCGTTCCTGTCTCTCGCCCCACCCAGGTTCTGCGTTCCTGTCTCTCGCTCCACCCAGGCTCTGCGTTCCTGTCTCTTCCTCGACCCAGGCTCTGCCTTCCTGTCTCACGCTCCACCCAGGATCTGCGTTCCTGTCTCTTCCTCGACCCAGGCTCTGCGTTCCTGTCTCTCCTTCGACCTAGGCTCTGCGTTCCTGTCTCTTCCTCGAACCAGGCTCTGCGTTCCTGTCTCTCCTTCGACCTAGGCTCTGCGTTCCTGTCTCTTCCTCGACCCAGGTTCTGCGTTACTGTCTCTCTCTCGACCCAGGCTCTGCGTTCCTGTCTCTTCCTCGACCCTGGCTCTGCGTTCCTGTCTCTAATTCGACCTAGGCTCTGCGTTCTTGTCTCTTACTCGACCCAGGCTCTGCGTTCCTGTCTCTCGCTTCACCCAGGATCTGCGTTCCTGTCTCTCGCTCCACCCAGGATCTGCGTTCCTGTCTCTTCCTCGACCCAGGCACTGCGTTCCTCTCTCTCCCTCGACCCAGACTCTGCGTTCCTGTCTCTCGCTCCACCCAGGCTCTGCGTTCCTGTCTCTCCCTCGACCAAGGCTCTGCGTTCCTCTCTCCCTCGATCCAGGCTCTGCGTCCCTGTGTCTCCCTCGACCCAGGCTCTGCGTTCCTGTGTCTCCCTCGATCCAGGCTCTGCGTTCCTGTCTTTTCCTCGACCCTGGCTCTGCGTTCCTTTCTCTCCTTCGACCCAGGCTCTGCGTTCCTGTCTCTCTCTCGACTCAGGTTCTGCGTTACTGTCTCTTCCTCGACCCAGGCTCTGCGTTCCTGTCTCTTCCTCGACCCAGGTTCTGCGTTTCTGTCTCTCACTCGACCCAGGCTCCGCGTTCCTGTCACTCCCTCGACCCAGGTTCTGCGTTCCTGTCTCTAATTCGACCCAGGCTCTGCGTTCCTGTCTCTTCCTCGACCCAGGCTCTGCGTTCCTGTCTCTCGCTCCACCCAGGTTCTGCGTTCCTGACTCTCGCTCCACCCAGGCTCTGCGTTCCTGTCTCTCCCTCGACCCAGGCTCTGCCTTCCTGTCTCTCGCTCCACCCAGGCTCTGCGTTCCTGTCTCTCGCTCCACCCAGGTTCTGCGTTCCTGTCTCTCGCTCCACCCAGGCTCTGCGTTCCTGTCTCTCCCTCGACCCAGACTCTGCGTTCCTGTCTCTCGCTCCACCCAGGCTCTGCGTTCCTGTCTCTCCCTCGACCAAGGCTCTGCGTTCCTCTCTCCCTCGATCCAGGCTCTGCGTCCCTGTGTCTCCCTCGACCCAGGCTCTGCGTTCCTGTGTCTCCCTCGATCCAGGCTCTGCGTTCCTGTCTTTTCCTCGACCCTGGCTCTGCGTTCCTGTCTCTCCTTCGACCCAGGCTCTGCGTTCCTGTCTCTCATTCGACCTAGGCTCTGCGTTCCTGTCTCTTCCTCGACCCAGGCTCTGCGTTCCTGTCTCTCCTTCGACCTAGGCTCTGCGTTCCTGTCTTTTCCTCGACCCAGGTTCTGCGTTACTGTCTCTCTTTCGACCCAGGCTCTGCGTTCCTGTCTCTTCCTCGACCCTGGCTCTGCGTTCCTGTCTCTAATTCGACCCAGGCTCTGCGTTCTTGTCTCTTCCTCGACCCAGGCTCTGCGTTCCTGTCTCTCGCTCCACCCAGGATCTGCGTTCCTGTCTCTCGCTCCGCCCAGGATCTGCGTTCCTGTCTCTTCCTCGACCCAGGCACTGCGTTCCTCTCTCTCCCTCGACCCAGACTCTGCGTTCCTGTCTCTCGCTCCACCCAGGCTCTGCGTTCCTGTCTCACCCTCGATCCAGGCTCTGCGTCCCTGTGTCTCCCTCGACCCAGGCTCTGCGTTCCTGTGTCTCCCTCGATCCAGGCTCTGCGTTCCTGTCTTTTCCTCGACCCTGGCTCTGCGTTCCTGTCTCTCCTTCGACCCAGGCTCTGCGTTCCTGTCTCTCTCTCTCGACTCAGGTTCTGCGTTACTGTCTCTTCCTCGACCCAGGCTCTGCGTTCCTGTCTCTTCCTCGACCCAGGTTCTGCGTTTCTGTCTCTCACTCGACCCAGGCTCCGCGTTCCTGTCACTCCCTCGACCCAGGTTCTGCGTTCCTGTCTCTAATTCGACCCAGGCTCTGCGTTCCTGTCTCTTCCTCGACCCAGGCTCTGCGTTCCTGTCTCTCGCTCCACCCAGGTTCTGCGTTCCTGTCTCTCGCTCCACCCAGGCTCTGCGTTCCTGTCTCTCCCTCGACCCAGGCTCTGCCTTCCTGTCTCACGCTCCACCCAGGATCTGCGTTCCTGTCTCTTCCTTGACCCAGGCTCTGCGTTCCTGTCTCTCCTTCGACCTAGGCTCTGCGTTCCTGTCTCTCTCTCGACCCGTGCTCTGCGTTCCTGTCTCTTCCTCGACCCTGGCTCTGCGTTCCTGTCTCTAATTCGACCCAGGCTCTGCGTTCTTGTCTCTTCCTCGACCCAGGCTCTGCGTTCCTGTCTCTCGCTCCACCCAGGATCTGCGTTCCTGTCTCTCGCTCCACCCAGGCTCTGCGTTCCTGTCTCTCCCTCGACCCAGGCTCTGCGTTCCTGTCTCTCGCTCCACCCAGGATCTGCGTTCCTGTCTCCCCCCCGACGCTGGCTCTGCGTTGCTGTCTCTCGCTCCACCCAGGATCTGCGTTCCTGTCTCTTCCTCGACCCAGGCACTGCGTTCCTCTCTCTCCCTCGACCGAGGCTCTGCGTTCCTGTCTCTCTCTCGACTCAGGTTCTGCGTTACTGTCTCTTCCTCGACCCTGGCTCTGCGTTCCTGTCTCTTCCTCGACCCAGGATCTGCGTTTCTGTCTCTCACTCGACCCAGGCTCCGCGTTCCTGTCACTCCCTCGACCCAGTTTCTGCGTTACTGTCTCTCTCTCGACCCAGGCTCTGCGTTCCTGTCTCTTCCTCGACCCTGGCTCTGCGTTCCTGTCTCTAATTCGACCCATGCTCTGCGTCCCTGTCTCTCGCTCCACCCAGGATCTGCGTTCCTGTCTCTCGCTCCACCCAGGCTCTGCGTTCCTCTCTCTCCCCCGACCCTGGCTCTGCGTTCCTGTCTCTCGCTCCACCCAGGATCTGCGTTCCTGTCTCTCCATCGACCCTGGCTCTGCGTTCCTGTCTCTCGCTCCACCCAGGATCTGCGTTCCTGTCTCTTCCTCGACCCAGGCTCTGCGTTCCTGTCTTCCTCGACCCAGGCTCTGCGTTCCTGTCTATTCCTCGACCCAGGTTCTGCGTTTCTGTCTCTCCCTCGACCCAGGCTCCGCGTTCCTGTCTCTCGCTCCACCCAGGCTCTGCGTTCATGTCTCTCCCTCCACCCAGGCTCTGCATTCTTGTCTCTTCCTCGACCGAGGCTCTGCGTTCCTGTCTCTCGCTCCACCCAGGATCTGCGTTCCTGTCTCTCCCTCAACCCAGGCTCTGCGTTCCTGTGTCTCCCTCAACCCAGGCTCTGCGTTCCTGTGTCTCCCTCCACCCAGGCTCTGCATTCTTGTCTCTTCCTCGACCCAGGCTCTGCGTTCCTGTCTCTCGCTCCACCCAGGATCTGCGTTCCTGTCTCTCCCTCAACCCAGGCTCTGCGTTCCTGTGTCTCCCTCGATCCAGGCTCTGCGTTCCTGTCTCTTCCTCGACCCAGGCTCTGCGTTCCTGTATCTCCTTCGACCCCGGCTCTGCGATCCTGTCTCTCCCTCGACTCAGGTTCTGCGTTACTGTCTCTTCCTCGACCCAGGCTCTGCGTTCCTGTCTCTTCCTCGACCCTGGTTCTGCGTTTCTGTCTCTCACTCGACCCAGGCTCCGCGTTCCTGTCTCTCCCTCGACCCAGGTTCTGCGTTACTGTCTCTCTCTCGACCCAGTCTCTGCGTTCCTGTCTCTTCCTCGACCCTGGCTCTGCGTTCCTGTCTCTAATTCGACCCAGGCTCTGCGTTCCTGTCTCTTCCACGACCCAGGCTCTGCGTTCCTGTCTCTCGCCCCACCCAGGTTCTGCGTTCCTGTCTCTCGCTCCACCCAGGCTCTGCGTTCCTGTCTCTCCCTCGACCCAGGCTCTGCCTCCCTGTCTCTCGCTCCACCCAGGATCTGCGTTCCTGTCTCTCCCTTGACCCAGGTTCTGCGTTACTGTCTCTCTCTCGACCCAGTCTCTGCGTTCCTGTCTCTTCCTCGACCCTGGCTCTGCGTTCCTGTCTCTAATTCGACCCAGGCTCTGCGTTCCTGTCTCTTCCACGACCCAGGCTCTGCGTTCCTGTCTCTCGCCCCACCCAGGTTCTGCGTTCCTGTCTCTCGCTCCACCCAGGCTCTGCGTTCCTGTCTCTCCCTCGACCCAGGCTCTGCCTTCCTGTCTCTCGCTCCACCCAGGATCTGCGTTCCTGTCTCTTCCTCGACCCAGGCTCTGCGTTCCTGTCTCTCCTTGGACCTAGGCTCTGCGTTCCTGTCTCTTCCTCGACCCAGGCTCTGCGTTCCTGTCTCTCCTTCGACCTAGGCTCTGCGTTCCTGTCTCTTCCTCGACCCAGGTTCGGCGTTACTGTCTCTCTCTCGACCCAGGCTCTGCGTTCCTGTCTCTTCCTCGACCCTGGCTCGGCGTTCCTGTCTCTAATTCGACCCAGGCTCTGCGTTCTTGTCTCTTCCTCGACCCAGGCTCTGCGTTCCTGTCTCTCGCTCCACCCAGGATCTGCGTTCCTGTCTCCCCCCCCGACCCTGGCTCTGCGTTCCTGTCTCTCGCTCCACCCAGGATCTGCGTTCCTGTCTCTTCCTCGACCCAGGCACTGCGTTCCTCTCTCTCCCTCGACCCAGACTCTGCGTTCCTGTCTCTCGCTCCACCCAGGCTCTGCGTTCCTGTCTCTCCCTCGACCAAGGCTCTGCGTTCCTCTCTCCCTCGATCCAGGCTCTGAGTCCCTGTGTCTCCCTCGACCCAGGCTCTGCGTTCCTGTGTCTCCCTCGATCCAGGCTCTGCGTTCCTGTCTTTTCCTCGACCCTGGCTCTGCGTTCCTGTCTCTCCTTCGACCCAGGCTCTGCGTTCCTGTCTCTCTCTCGACTCAGGTTCTGCGTTCCTGTCTCTTCCTCGACCCAGGCTCTGCGTTCCTGTCTCTTCCTCGACCCAGGTTCTGCGTTTCTGTCTCTCACTCGACCCAGGCTCCGCGTTCCTGTCACTCCCTCGACCCAGGTTCTGCGTTACTGTCTCTCTCTCGACCCAGGCTCTGCGTTCCTGTCTCTTCCACGACCCAGGCTGTGCGTTCCTGTCTCTCGCCCCACCCAGGTTCTGCGTTCCTGTCTCTCGCTCCACCCAGGCTCTGCGTTCCTGTCTCTTCCTCGACCCAGGCTCTGCCTTCCTGTCTCACGCTCCACCCAGGATCTGCGTTCCTGTCTCTTCCTCGACCCAGGCTCTGCGTTCCTGTCTCTCCTTCGACCTAGGCTCTGCGTTCCTGTCTCTTCCTCGAACCAGGCTCTGCGTTCCTGTCTCTCCTTCGACCTAGGCTCTGCGTTCCTGTCTCTTCCTCGACCCAGGTTCTGCGTTACTGTCTCTCTCTCGACCCAGGCTCTGCGTTCCTGTCTCTTCCTCGACCCTGGCTCTGCGTTCCTGTCTCTAATTCGACCCAGGCTCTGCGTTCTTGTCTCTTACTCGACCCAGGCTCTGCGTTCCTGTCTCTCGCTTCACCCAGGATCTGCGTTCCTGTCTCTCGCTCCACCCAGGATCTGCGTTCCTGTCTCTTCCTCGACCCAGGCACTGCGTTCCTCTCTCTCCCTCGACCCAGACTCTGCGTTCCTGTCTCTCGCTCCACCCAGGCTCTGCGTTCCTGTCTCTCCCTCGACCAAGGCTCTGCGTTCCTCTCTCCCTCGATCCAGGCTCTGCGTCCCTGTGTCTCCCTCGACCCAGGCTCTGCGTTCCTGTGTCTCCCTCGATCCAGGCTCTGCGTTCCTGTCTTTTCCTCGACCCTGGCTCTGCGTTCCTTTCTCTCCTTCGACCCAGGCTCTGCGTTCCTGTCTCTCTCTCGACTCAGGTTCTGCGTTACTGTCTCTTCCTCGACCCAGGCTCTGCGTTCCTGTCTCTTCCTCGACCCAGGTTCTGCGTTTCTGTCTCTCACTCGACCCAGGCTCCGCGTTCCTGTCACTCCCTCGACCCAGGTTCTGCGTTCCTGTCTCTAATTCGACCCAGGCTCTGCGTTCCTGTCTCTTCCTCGACCCAGGCTCTGCGTTCCTGTCTCTCGCTCCACCCAGGTTCTGCGTTCCTGACTCTCGCTCCACCCAGGCTCTGCGTTCCTGTCTCTCCCTCGACCCAGGCTCTGCCTTCCTGTCTCTCGCTCCACCCAGGCTCTGCGTTCCTGTCTCTCGCTCCACCCAGGTTCTGCGTTCCTGTCTCTCGCTCCACCCAGGCTCTGCGTTCCTGTCTCTCCCTCGACCCAGACTCTGCGTTCCTGTCTCTCGCTCCACCCAGGCTCTGCGTTCCTGTCTCTCCCTCGACCAAGGCTCTGCGTTCCTCTCTCCCTCGATCCAGGCTCTGCGTCCCTGTGTCTCCCTCGACCCAGGCTCTGCGTTCCTGTGTCTCCCTCGATCCAGGCTCTGCGTTCCTGTCTTTTCCTCGACCCTGGCTCTGCGTTCCTGTCTCTCCTTCGACCCAGGCTCTGCGTTCCTGTCTCTCTCTCGACTCAGGTTCTGCGTTCCTGTATCTTCCTCGACCCAGGTTCTGCGTTTCTGTCTCTCACTCGACCCAGGCTCCGCGTTCCTGTCACTCCCTCGACCCAGGTTCTGCGTTACTGTCTCTCTCTCGACCCAGGCTCTGCGTTCTTGTCTCATCCACGACCCAGGCTGTGCGTTCCTGTCTCTCGCCCCACCCAGGTTCTGCGTTCCTGTCTCTCGCTCCACCCAGGCTCTGCGTTCCTGTCTCTTCCTCGACCCAGGCTCTGCCTTCCTGTCTCTCGCTCCACCCAGGATCTGCGTTCCTGTCTCTTCCTCGACCCAGGCTCTGCGTTCCTGTCTCTCCTTCGACCTAGGCTCTGCGTTCCTGTCTCTTCCTCGACCCAGGCTCAGCGTTCCTGTCTCTCCTTCGACCTAGGCTCTGCGTTCCTGTCTCTTCCTCGACCCAGGTTCTGCGTTACTGTCTCTCTCTCGACCCAGGCTCTGCGTTCCTGTCTCTTCCTCGACCCTGGCTCTGCGTTCCTGTCTCTAATTCGACCCAGGCTCTGCGTTCTTGTCTCTTCCTCGACCTAGGCTCTGCGTTCCTGTCTCTCGCTTCACCCAGGATCTGCGTTCCTGTCTCTCGCTCCACCCAGGATCTGCGTTCCTGTCTCTTCCTCGACCCAGGCACTGCGTTCCTCTCTCTCCCTCGACCCAGACTCTGCGTTCCTGTCTCTCGCTCCACCCAGGCTCTGCGTTCCTGTCTCTCCCTCGACCAAGGCTCTGCGTTCCTCTCTCCCTCGATCCAGGCTCTGCGTCCCTGTGTCTCCCTCGACCCAGGCTCTGCGTTCCTGTGTCTCCCTCGATCCAGGCTCTGCGTTCCTGTCTTTTCCTCGACCTTGGCTCTGCGTTCCTGTCTCTCCTTCGACCCAGGCTCTGCGTTCCTGTCTCTCTCTCGACTCAGGTTCTGCGTTACTGTCTCTTCCTCGACCCAGGCTCTGCGTTCCTGTCTCTTCCTCGACCCAGGTTCTGCGTTTCTGTCTCTCACTCGACCCAGGCTCCGCGTTCCTGTCACTCCCTCGACCCAGGTTCTGCGTTACTGTCTCTCTCTCGACCCAGGCTCTGCGTTCCTGTCTCTTCCTCGACCCTGGCTCTGCGTTCCTGTCTCTAATTCGACCCAGGCTCTGCGTTCCTGTCTCTTCCTCGACCCAGGCTCTGCGTTCCTGTCTCTCGCTCCACCCAGGATCTGCGTTCCTGTCTCTCGCTCCACTCAGGCTCTGCGTTCCTCTCTCTCCCCCGACCCTGGCTCTGCGTTCCTGTCTCTCGCTCCACCCAGGATCTGCGTTCCTGTCTCTCGCTCCACCCAGGCTCTGCGTTCCACTCTCTCCCCCGACCCTGGCTCTGCGTTCCTGTCTCTCGCTCCACCCAGGATCTGCGTTCCTGTCTCTCCATCGACCCTGGCTCTGCGTTCCTGTCTCTCGCTCCACACAGGATCTGCGTTCCTGTCTCTTCCTCGACCCAGGCTCTGCGTTCCTGTCTTCCTCGACCCAGGCTCTGCGTTCCTGTCTATTCCTCGACCCAGGTTCTGCGTTTCTGTCTCTCCCTCGACCCAGGCTCCGCGTTCCTGTCTCTCGCTCCACCCAGGCTCTGCGTTCATGTCTCTCCCTCGACCCTGGCTCTGCGTTCCTGTCTCTAATTCGACCCAGGCTCTGCATTCTTGTCTCTTCCTCGACCCAGGCTCTGCGTTCCTGTCTCTCGCTCCACCCAGGATCTGCGTTCCTGTCTCTCCCTCGACCCAGGCTCTGCGTTCCTGTGTCTCCCTCGATCCAGGCTCTGCGTTCCTGTCTCTTCCTCGACCCAGGCTCTGCGTTCCTGTATCTCCTTCGACCCCGGCTCTGCGATCCTGTCTCTCCCTCGACTCAGGTTCTGCGTTACTGTCTCTTCCTCGACCCAGGCTCTGCGTTCCTGTCTCTTCCTCGACCCTGGTTCTGCGTTTCTGTCTCTCACTCGACCCAGGCTCCGCGTTCCTTTCTCTCCCTCGACCCAGGTTCTGCGTTACTGTCTCTCTCTCGACCCAGTCTCTGCGTTCCTGTCTCTTCCTCGACCCTGGCTCTGCGTTCCTGTCTCTAATTCGACCCAGGCTCTGCGTTCCTGTCTCTTCCACGACCCAGGCTCTGCGTTCCTGTCTCTCGCCCCACCCAGGTTCTGCGTTCCTGTCTCTCGCTCCACCCAGGCTCTGCGTTCCTGTCTCTCCCTCGACCCAGGCTCTGCCTTCCTGTCTCTCGCTCCACCCAGGATCTGCGTTCCTGTCTCTTCCTCGACCCAGGCTCTGCGTTCCTGTCTTTTCCTCGACCCTGGCTCTGCGTTCCTGTCTCTCCTTCGACCCAGGCTCTGCGTTCCTGTCTCTCTCTCGACTCAGGTTCTGCGTTCCTGTCTCTTCCTCGACCCAGGCTCTGCGTTCCTGTCTCTTCCTCGACCCAGGTTCTGCGTTTCTGTCTCTCACTCGACCCAGGCTCCGCGTTCCTGTCACTCCCTCGACCCAGGTTCTGCGTTACTGTCTCTCTCTCGACCCAGGCTCTGCGTTCCTGTCTCTTCCACGACCCAGGCTGTGCGTTCCTGTCTCTCGCCCCACCCAGGTTCTGCGTTCCTGTCTCTCGCTCCACCCAGGCTCTGCGTTCCTGTCTCTTCCTCGACCCAGGCTCTGCCTTCCTGTCTCACGCTCCACCCAGGATCTGCGTTCCTGTCTCTTCCTCGACCCAGGCTCTGCGTTCCTGTCTCTCCTTCGACCTAGGCTCTGCGTTCCTGTCTCTTCCTCGAACCAGGCTCTGCGTTCCTGTCTCTCCTTCGACCTAGGCTCTGCGTTCCTGTCTCTTCCTCGACCCAGGTTCTGCGTTACTGTCTCTCTCTCGACCCAGGCTCTGCGTTCCTGTCTCTTCCTCGACCCTGGCTCTGCGTTCCTGTCTCTAATTCGACCCAGGCTCTGCGTTCTTGTCTCTTACTCGACCCAGGCTCTGCGTTCCTGTCTCTCGCTTCACCCAGGATCTGCGTTCCTGTCTCTCGCTCCACCCAGGATCTGCGTTCCTGTCTCTTCCTCGACCCAGGCACTGCGTTCCTCTCTCTCCCTCGACCCAGACTCTGCGTTCCTGTCTCTCGCTCCACCCAGGCTCTGCGTTCCTGTCTCTCCCTCGACCAAGGCTCTGCGTTCCTCTCTCCCTCGATCCAGGCTCTGCGTCCCTGTGTCTCCCTCGACCCAGGCTCTGCGTTCCTGTGTCTCCCTCGATCCAGGCTCTGCGTTCCTGTCTTTTCCTCGACCCTGGCTCTGCGTTCCTTTCTCTCCTTCGACCCAGGCTCTGCGTTCCTGTCTCTCTCTCGACTCAGGTTCTGCGTTACTGTCTCTTCCTCGACCCAGGCTCTGCGTTCCTGTCTCTTCCTCGACCCAGGTTCTGCGTTTCTGTCTCTCACTCGACCCAGGCTCCGCGTTCCTGTCACTCCCTCGACCCAGGTTCTGCGTTCCTGTCTCTAATTCGACCCAGGCTCTGCGTTCCTGTCTCTTCCTCGACCCAGGCTCTGCGTTCCTGTCTCTCGCTCCACCCAGGTTCTGCGTTCCTGACTCTCGCTCCACCCAGGCTCTGCGTTCCTGTCTCTCCCTCGACCCAGGCTCTGCCTTCCTGTCTCTCGCTCCACCCAGGCTCTGCGTTCCTGTCTCTCGCTCCACCCAGGTTCTGCGTTCCTGTCTCTCGCTCCACCCAGGCTCTGCGTTCCTGTCTCTCCCTCGACCCAGACTCTGCGTTCCTGTCTCTCGCTCCACCCAGGCTCTGCGTTCCTGTCTCTCCCTCGACCAAGGCTCTGCGTTCCTCTCTCCCTCGATCCAGGCTCTGCGTCCCTGTGTCTCCCTCGACCCAGGCTCTGCGTTCCTGTGTCTCCCTCGATCCAGGCTCTGCGTTCCTGTCTTTTCCTCGACCCTGGCTCTGCGTTCCTGTCTCTCCTTCGACCCAGGCTCTGCGTTCCTGTCTCTCTCTCGACTCAGGTTCTGCGTTCCTGTATCTTCCTCGACCCAGGTTCTGCGTTTCTGTCTCTCACTCGACCCAGGCTCCGCGTTCCTGTCACTCCCTCGACCCAGGTTCTGCGTTACTGTCTCTCTCTCGACCCAGGCTCTGCGTTCTTGTCTCATCCACGACCCAGGCTGTGCGTTCCTGTCTCTCGCCCCACCCAGGTTCTGCGTTCCTGTCTCTCGCTCCACCCAGGCTCTGCGTTCCTGTCTCTTCCTCGACCCAGGCTCTGCCTTCCTGTCTCTCGCTCCACCCAGGATCTGCGTTCCTGTCTCTTCCTCGACCCAGGCTCTGCGTTCCTGTCTCTCCTTCGACCTAGGCTCTGCGTTCCTGTCTCTTCCTCGACCCAGGCTCAGCGTTCCTGTCTCTCCTTCGACCTAGGCTCTGCGTTCCTGTCTCTTCCTCGACCCAGGTTCTGCGTTACTGTCTCTCTCTCGACCCAGGCTCTGCGTTCCTGTCTCTTCCTCGACCCTGGCTCTGCGTTCCTGTCTCTAATTCGACCCAGGCTCTGCGTTCTTGTCTCTTCCTCGACCTAGGCTCTGCGTTCCTGTCTCTCGCTTCACCCAGGATCTGCGTTCCTGTCTCTCGCTCCACCCAGGATCTGCGTTCCTGTCTCTTCCTCGACCCAGGCACTGCGTTCCTCTCTCTCCCTCGACCCAGACTCTGCGTTCCTGTCTCTCGCTCCACCCAGGCTCTGCGTTCCTGTCTCTCCCTCGACCAAGGCTCTGCGTTCCTCTCTCCCTCGATCCAGGCTCTGCGTCCCTGTGTCTCCCTCGACCCAGGCTCTGCGTTCCTGTGTCTCCCTCGATCCAGGCTCTGCGTTCCTGTCTTTTCCTCGACCTTGGCTCTGCGTTCCTGTCTCTCCTTCGACCCAGGCTCTGCGTTCCTGTCTCTCTCTCGACTCAGGTTCTGCGTTACTGTCTCTTCCTCGACCCAGGCTCTGCGTTCCTGTCTCTTCCTCGACCCAGGTTCTGCGTTTCTGTCTCTCACTCGACCCAGGCTCCGCGTTCCTGTCACTCCCTCGACCCAGGTTCTGCGTTACTGTCTCTCTCTCGACCCAGGCTCTGCGTTCCTGTCTCTTCCTCGACCCTGGCTCTGCGTTCCTGTCTCTAATTCGACCCAGGCTCTGCGTTCCTGTCTCTTCCTCGACCCAGGCTCTGCGTTCCTGTCTCTCGCTCCACCCAGGATCTGCGTTCCTGTCTCTCGCTCCACTCAGGCTCTGCGTTCCTCTCTCTCCCCCGACCCTGGCTCTGCGTTCCTGTCTCTCGCTCCACCCAGGATCTGCGTTCCTGTCTCTCGCTCCACCCAGGCTCTGCGTTCCACTCTCTCCCCCGACCCTGGCTCTGCGTTCCTGTCTCTCGCTCCACCCAGGATCTGCGTTCCTGTCTCTCCATCGACCCTGGCTCTGCGTTCCTGTCTCTCGCTCCACACAGGATCTGCGTTCCTGTCTCTTCCTCGACCCAGGCTCTGCGTTCCTGTCTTCCTCGACCCAGGCTCTGCGTTCCTGTCTATTCCTCGACCCAGGTTCTGCGTTTCTGTCTCTCCCTCGACCCAGGCTCCGCGTTCCTGTCTCTCGCTCCACCCAGGCTCTGCGTTCATGTCTCTCCCTCGACCCTGGCTCTGCGTTCCTGTCTCTAATTCGACCCAGGCTCTGCATTCTTGTCTCTTCCTCGACCCAGGCTCTGCGTTCCTGTCTCTCGCTCCACCCAGGATCTGCGTTCCTGTCTCTCCCTCGACCCAGGCTCTGCGTTCCTGTGTCTCCCTCGATCCAGGCTCTGCGTTCCTGTCTCTTCCTCGACCCAGGCTCTGCGTTCCTGTATCTCCTTCGACCCCGGCTCTGCGATCCTGTCTCTCCCTCGACTCAGGTTCTGCGTTACTGTCTCTTCCTCGACCCAGGCTCTGCGTTCCTGTCTCTTCCTCGACCCTGGTTCTGCGTTTCTGTCTCTCACTCGACCCAGGCTCCGCGTTCCTTTCTCTCCCTCGACCCAGGTTCTGCGTTACTGTCTCTCTCTCGACCCAGTCTCTGCGTTCCTGTCTCTTCCTCGACCCTGGCTCTGCGTTCCTGTCTCTAATTCGACCCAGGCTCTGCGTTCCTGTCTCTTCCACGACCCAGGCTCTGCGTTCCTGTCTCTCGCCCCACCCAGGTTCTGCGTTCCTGTCTCTCGCTCCACCCAGGCTCTGCGTTCCTGTCTCTCCCTCGACCCAGGCTCTGCCTTCCTGTCTCTCGCTCCACCCAGGATCTGCGTTCCTGTCTCTTCCTCGACCCAGGCTCTGCGTTCCTGTCTCTCCTTGGACCTAGGCTCTGCGTTCCTGTCTCTTCCTCGACCCAGGCTCTGCGTTCCTGTCTCTCCTTCGACCTAGGCTCTGCGTTCCTGTCTCTTCCTCGACCCAGGTTCTGCGTTACTGTCTCTCTCTCGACCCAGGCTCTGCGTTCCTGTCTCTTCCTCGACCCTGGCTCTGCGTTCCTGTCTCTAATTCGACCCAGGCTCTGCGTTCTTGTCTCTTCCTCGACCCAGGCTCTGCGTTCCTGTCTCTCGCTCCACCCAGGATCTGCGTTCCTGTCTCTCGCTCCACCCAGGCTCTGCGTTCCTGTCTCTCCCTCGACCCAGGCTCTGCGTTCCTGTCTCTCGCTCCAACCAGGATCTGCGTTCCTGTCTCGCCCCCGACCCTGGCTCTGCGTTCCTGTCTCTCGCTCCACCCAGGATCTGCGTTCCTGTCTCTTCCTCGACCCAGGCACTGCGTTCTTCTCTCTCCCTCGACCCAGACTCTGCGTTCCTGTCTCTCGCTCCACCCAGGCTCTGCGTTCCTGTCTCTCCCTCGACCAAGGCTCTGCGTTCCTCTCTCCCTCGATCCAGGCTCTGCGTCCCTGTGTCTCCCTCGACCCAGGCTCTGCGTTCCTGTGTCTCCCTCGATACAGGCTCTGCGTTCCTGTCTTTTCCTCGACCCTGGCTCTGCGTTCCTGTGTCTCCCTCGATCCAGGCGCTGCGTTCCTGTCTCTTCCTCGACCCTGGCTCTGCGTTCCTGTCTCTCCTTCGACCCAGGCTCTGCGTTCCTGTCTCTCTCTCGACTCAGGTTCTGCGTTACTGTCTCTTCCTCGACCCAGGCTCTGCGTTCCTGTCTCTTCCTCGACCCAGGTTCTGCGTTTCTGTCTCTCACTCGACCCAGGCTCCGCGTTCCTGTCACTCCCTCGACCCAGGTTCTGCGTTCCTGTCTCTAATTCGACCCAGGCTCTGCGTTCCTGTCTCTTCCTCGACCCAGGCTCTGCGTTCCTGTCTCTCGCTCCACCCAGGTTCTGCGTTCCTGTCTCTCGCTCCACCCAGGCTCTGCATTCCTGTCTCTCCCTCGACCCAGGCTCTGCCTTCCTGTCTCTCGCTCCACCCAGGATCTGCGTTCCTGTCTCTTCCTCGACCCAGGCTCAGCGTTCCTGTCTCTCCTTCGACCTAGGCTCTGCGTTCCTGTCTCTTCCTCGACCCAGGCTCTGCGTTCCTGTCTCTCGCTCCACCCAGGTTCTGCGTTCCTGTCTCTCGCTCCACCCAGGCTCTGCATTCCTGTCTCTCCCTCGACCCAGGCTCTGCCTTCCTGTCTCTCGCTCCACCCAGGATCTGCGTTCCTGTCTCTTCCTCGACCCAGGCTCAGCGTTCCTGTCTCTCCTTCGACCTAGGCTCTGCGTTCCTGTCTCTTCCTCGACCCAGGCTCTGCGTTCCTGTCTCTCCTTCGACCTAGGCTCTGCTTTCCTGTCTCTTCCTCGACCCAGGTTCTGCGTTACTGTCTCTCTCTCGACCCAGGCTCTGCGTTCCTGTCTCTTCCTCGACCCTGGCTCTGCGTTCCTGTCTCTAATTCGACACAGGCTCTGCGTTCTTGTCTCTTCCTCGACCCAGGCTCTGCGTTCCTGTCTCTCGCTCCACCCAGGCTCTGCGTTCCTGTCTCTTCCACGACCCAGGCTCTGCTTTCCTGTCTCTCGCCCCACCCAGGTTCTGCGTTCCTGCCTCTCGCTCCACCCAGGCTCTGCGTTCCTGTCTCTCCCTCGACCCAGGCTCTGCCTTCCTGTCTCTCGCTCCACCCAGGATCTGCTTTCCTGTCTCTTCCTAGACCCTGGCTCTGCGTTCCTGTCTCTCCTTGGACCTAGGCTCTGCGTTCCTGTCTCTTCCTCGACCCAGGCTCTGCGTTCCTGTCTCTCCTTCGACCTAGGCTCTGCGTTCCTGTCTCTTCCTCGACCCAGGTTCTGCGTTACTGTCTCTCTCTCGACCCAGGCTCTGCGTTCCTGTCTCTTCCTCGACCCTGGCTCTGCGTTCCTGTCTCTAATTCGACCCAGGCTCTGCGTTCTTGTCTCTTCCTCGACCCAGGCTCTGCGTTCCTGTCTCTCGCTCCAACCAGGATCTGCGTTCCTGTCTCTAGCTCCACCCAGGCTCTGCGTTCCTGTCTCTCCCTCGACCCAGGCTCTGCGTTCCTGTCTCTCGCTCCACCCAGGATCTGCGTTCCTGTCTCCCCCCCGACCCTGGCTCTGCGTTCCTGTCTCTCGCTCCACCCAGGATCTGCGTTCCTGTCTCTTCCTCGACCCAGGCACTGCGTTCCTCTCTCTCCCTCGACCCAGACTCTGCGATCCTGTCTCTCGCTCCACCCAGGCTCTGCGTTCCTGTCTCTCCCTCGACCAAGACTCTGCGTTCCTCTCTCCCTCGATCCAGGCTCTGCGTACCTGTGTCTCCCTCGACCCAGGCTCTGCGTTCCTGTGTCTCCCTCGATCCAGGTTCTGCGTTCCTGTCTTTTCCTCGACCCTGGCTCTGCGTTCCTGTCTCTCCTTCGACCCAGGCTCTGCGTTCCTGTCTCTCTCTCGACTCAGGTTCTGCGTTACTGTCTCTTCCTCGACCCAGGCTCTGCGTTCCTGTCTCTTCCTCGACCCAGGTTCTGCGTTTCTGTCTCTCACTCGACCCTGGCTCCGCGTTCCTGTCACTCCCTCGACCCAGGTTCTGCGTTCCTGTCTCTAATTCGACCCAGGCTCTGCGTTCCTGTCTCTTCCTCGACCCAGGCTCTGCGTTCCTGTCTCTCGCTCCACCCAGGTTCTGCGTTCCTGTCTCTCGCTCCACCCAGGCTCTGCGTTCCTGTCTCTCCCTCGACCCAGGCTCTGCCTTCCTGTCTCTCGCTCCACCCAGGATCTGCGTTCCTGTCTCTTCCTCGACCCAGGCTCTGCTTTCCTGTCTCTCCTTCGACCTAGGCTCTGCGTTCCTGTCTATTCCTCGAATCAGGCTCTGCGTTCCTATCTCTCCTTCGACCTAGGCTCTGCGTTCCTGTCTCTTCCTCGACCCAGGTTCTGCGTTACTGTCTCTCTCTCGACCCAGGCTCTGCGTTCCTGTCTCTTCCTCGACCCTGGCTCTGCGTTCCTGTCTCTAATTCGACCCAGGCTCTGCGTTCTTGTCTCTTCCTCGACCCAGGCTCTGCGTTCCTGTCTCTCGCTCCACCCAGGATCTGCGTTCCTGTCTCTCGCTCCACCCAGGCTCTGCGTTCCTGTCTCTCCCTCG
Source organism: Hypanus sabinus (assembly GCF_030144855.1). Taxonomy (NCBI): domain Eukaryota; kingdom Metazoa; phylum Chordata; class Chondrichthyes; order Myliobatiformes; family Dasyatidae; genus Hypanus; species Hypanus sabinus. The sequence continues at coordinate 358,205 of NW_026781315.1, forward strand.
ACCCAGGCTCTGCGTTCCTGTCTCTCGCTCCACCCAGGATCTGCGTTCCTGTCTCCCCCCCGACCCTGGCTCTGCGTTCCTGTCTCTCGCTCCACCCAGGATCTGCGTTCCTGTCTCTTCCTCGACCCAGGCACTGCGTTCCTCTCTCTCCCTCGACCCAGACTCTGCGTTCCTGTCTCTCGCTCCACCCAGGCTCTGCGTTCCTGTCTCTCCCTCGACCAAGGCTCTGCGTTCCTCTCTCCCTCGATCCAGGCTCTGCGTCCCTGTGTCTCCCTCGACCCAGGCTCTGCGTTCCTGTGTCTCCCTCGATCCAGGCTCTGCGTTCCTGTCTTTTCCTCGACCCTGGCTCTGCGTTCCTGTCTCTCCTTCGACCCAGGCTCTGCGTTCCTGTCTCTCTCTCGACTCAGGTTCTGCGTTACTGTCTCTTCCTCGACCCAGGCTCTGCGTTCCTGTCTCTTCCTCGACCCAGGTTCTGCGTTTCTGTCTCTCACTCGACCCTGGCTCCGCGTTCCTGTCACTCCCTCGACCCAGGTTCTGCGTTCCTGTCTCTAATTCGACCCAGGCTCTGCGTTCCTGTCTCTTCCTCGACCCAGGCTCTGCGTTCCTGTCTCTCGCTCCACCCAGGTTCTGCGTTCCTGTCTCTCGCTCCACCCAGGCTCTGCGTTCCTGTCTCTCCCTCGACCCAGGCTCTGCCTTCCTGTCTCTCGCTCCACCCAGGATCTGCGTTCCTGTCTCTTCCTCGACCCAGGCTCTGCGTTCCTGTCTCTCCTTCGACCTAGGCTCTGCGTTCCTGTCTATTCCTCGAATCAGGCTCTGCGTTCCTATCTGTCCTTCGACCTAGGCTCTGCGTTCCTGTCTCTTCCTCGACCCAGGTTCTGCGTTACTGTCTCTCTCTCGACCCAGGCTCTGCGTTCCTGTCTCTTCCTCGACCCTGGCTCTGCGTTCCTGTCTCTAATTCGACCCATGCTCTGCGTTCTTGTCTCTTCCTCGACCCAGGCTCTGCGTTCCTGTCTCTCGCTCCACCCAGGATCTGCGTTCCTGTCTCTCGCTCCACCCAGGCTCTGCGTTCCTGTCTCTCCCTCGACCCAGGCTCTGCGTTCCTGTCTCTCGCTCCACCCAGGATCTGCGTTCCTGTCTCCCCCCCGACCCTGGCTCTGCGTTCCTGTCTCTCGCTCCACCCAGGATCTGCGTTCCTGTCTCTTCCTCGACCCAGGCACTGCGTTCCTCTCTCTCCCTCGACCCAGACTCTGCGTTCCTGTCTCTCGCTCCACCCAGGCTCTGCGTTCCTGTCTCTCCCTCGACCAAGGCTCTGCGTTCCTCTCTCCCTCGATCCAGGCTCTGCGTCCCTGTGTCTCCCTCGACCCAGGCTCTGCGTTCCTGTGTCTCCCTCGATCCAGGCTCTGCGTTCCTGTCTTTTCCTCGACCCTGGCTCTGCGTTCCTGTCTCTCCTTCGACCCAGGCTCTGCGTTCCTGTCTCTCTCTCGACTCAGGTTCTGCGTTCCTGTCTCTTCCTCGACCCAGGCTCAGCGTTCCTGTCTCTCCTTCGACCTAGGCTCTGCGTTCCTGTCTCTTCCTCGACCCAGGCTCTGCGTTCCTGTCTCTCGCTCCACCCAGGTTCTGCGTTCCTGTCTCTCGCTCCACCCAGGCTCTGCATTCCTGTCTCTCCCTCGACCCAGGCTCTGCCTTCCTGTCTCTCGCTCCACCCAGTATCTGCGTTCCTGTCTCTTCCTCGACCCAGGCTCAGCGTTCCTGTCTCTCCTTCGACCTAGGCTCTGCGTTCCTGTCTCTTCCTCGACCCAGGCTCTGCGTTCCTGTCTCTCCTTCGACCTAGGCTCTGCGTTCCTGTCTCTTCCTCGACCCAGGTTCTGCGTTACTGTCTCTCTCTCGACCCAGGCTCTGCGTTCCTGTCTCTTCCTCGACCCTGGCTCTGCGTTCCTGTCTCTAATTCGACACAGGCTCTGCGTTCTTGTCTCTTCCTCGACCCAGGCTCTGCGTTCCTGTCTCTCGCTCCACCCAGGCTCTGCGTTCCTGTCTTTTCCACGACCCAGGCTCTGCTTTCCTGTCTCTCGCCCCACCCAGGTTCTGCGTTCCTGCCTCTCGCTCCACCCAGGCTCTGCGTTCCTGTCTCTCCCTCGACCCAGGCTCTGCCTTCCTGTCTCTCGCTCCACCCAGGATCTGCTTTCCTGTCTCGTCCTCGACCCTGGCTCTGCGTTCCTGTCTCTCCTTGGACCTAGGCTCTGCGTTCCTGTCTCTTCCTCGACCCAGGCTCTGCGTTCCTGTCTCTCCTTCGACCTAGGCTCTGCGTTCCTGTCTCTTCCTCGACCCAGGTTCTGCGTTACTGTCTCTCTCTCGACCCAGGCTCTGCGTTCCTGTCTCTTCCTCGACCCTGGCTCTGCGTTCCTGTCTCTAATTCGACCCAGGCTCTGCGTTCTTGTCTCTTCCTCGACCCAGGCTCTGCGTTCCTGTCTCTCGCTCCAACCAGGATCTGCGTTCCTGTCTCTAGCTCCACCCAGGCTCTGCGTTCCTGTCTCTCCCTCGACCCAGGCTCTGCGTTCCTGTCTCTCGCTCCACCCAGGATCTGCGTTCCTGTCTCCCCCCCGACCCTAGCTCTGCGTTCCTGTCTCTCGCTCCACCCAGGATCTGCGTTCCTGTCTCTTCCTCGACCCAGGCACTGCGTTCCTCTCTCTCCCTCGACCCAGACTCTGCGTTCCTGTCTCTCGCTCCACCCAGGCTCTGCGTTCCTGTCTCTCCCTCGACCAAGACTCTGCGTTCCTCTCTCCCTCGATCCAGGCTCTGCGTCCCTGTGTCTCCCTCGACCCAGGCTCTGCGTTCCTGTGTCTCCCTCGATCCAGGTTCTGCGTTCCTGTCTTTTCCTCGACCCTGGCTCTGCGTTCCTGTCTCTCCTTCGACCCAGGCTCTGCGTTCCTGTCTCTCTCTCGACTCAGGTTCTGCGTTACTGTCTCTTCCTCGACCCAGGCTCTGCGTTCCTGTCTCTTCCTCGACCCAGGTTCTGCGTTTCTGTCTCTCACTCGACCCTGGCTCCGCGTTCCTGTCACTCCCTCGACCCAGGTTCTGCGTTCCTGTCTCTAATTCGACCCAGGCTCTGCGTTCCTGTCTCTTCCTCGACCCAGGCTCTGCGTTCCTGTCTCTCGCTCCACCCAGGTTCTGCGTTCCTGTCTCTCGCTCCACCCAGGCTCTGCGTTCCTGTCTCTCCCTCGACCCAGGCTCTGCCTTCCTGTCTCTCGCTCCACCCAGGATCTGCGTTCCTGTCTCTTCCTCGACCCAGGCTCTGCGTTCCTGTCTCTCCTTCGACCTAGGCTCTGCGTTCCTGTCTATTCCTCGAATCAGGCTCTGCGTTCCTATCTCTCCTTCGACCTAGGCTCTGCGTTCCTGTCTCTTCCTCGACCCAGGTTCTGCGTTACTGTCTCTCTCTCGACCCAGGCTCTGCGTTCCTGTCTCTTCCTCGACCCTGGCTCTGCGTTCCTGTCTCTAATTCGACCCAGGCTCTGCGTTCTTGTCTCTTCCTCGACCCAGGCTCTGCGTTCCTGTCTCTCGCTCCACCCAGGATCTGCGTTCCTGTCTCTCGCTCCACCCAGGCTCTGCGTTCCTGTCTCTCCCTCGACACAGGCTCTGCGTTCCTGTCTCTCGCTCCACCCAGGATCTGCGTTCCTGTCTCCCCCCCGACCCTGGCTCTGCGTTCCTGTCTCTCGCTCCACCCAGGATCTGCGTTCCTGTCTCTTCCTCGACCCAGGCACTGCGTTCCTCTCTCTCCCTCGACCCAGACTCTGCGTTCCTGTCTCTCGCTCCACCCAGGCTCTGCGTTCCTGTCTCTCCCTCGACCAAGGCTCTGCGTTCCTCTCTCCCTCGATCCAGGCTCTGCGTCCCTGTGTCTCCCTCGACCCAGGCTCTGCGTTCCTGTGTCTCCCTCGATCCAGGCTCTGCGTTCCTGTCTTTTCCTCGACCCTGGCTCTGCGTTCCTGTCTCTCCTTCGACCCAGGCTGTGCGTTCCTGTCTCTCTCTCGACTCAGGTTCTGTGTTACTGTCTCTTCCTCGACCCAGGCTCTGCGTTCCTGTCTCTTCCTCGACCCAGGTTCTGCGTTTCTGTCTCTCACTCGACCCAGGCTCCGCGTTCCTGTCACTCCCTCGACCCAGGTTCTGCGTTACTGTCTCTCTCTCGACCCAGGCTCTGCGTTCCTGTCTCTTCCTCGACCCAGGCTCTGCGTTCCTGTCTCTTCCTCGACCCAGGCTCTGCGTTCCTGTCTCTCGCTCCACCCAGGATCTGCGTTCGTGTCTCTCGCTCCACCCAGGCTCTGCGTTCCTCTCTCTCCCCCGACCCTGGCTCTGCGTTCCTGTCTCTCGCTCCACCCAGGATCTGCGTTCCTGTCTCTTCCTCGACCCAGGCTCTGCGTTCCTGTCTTCCTCGACCCAGGCTCTGCGTTCCTGTCTCTCCTTCGACACAGGCCCTGCGTTCCTCTCTCCCTCCATCCAGGCTCTGCGTCCCTGTGTCTCCCTCGATCCAGGCGCTGCGTTCCTGTCTCTTCCTCGACCCTGGCTCTGCGTTCCTGTCTCTCCTTCGACCCAGGCTCTGCGTTCCTGTCTCTCTCTCGACTCAGGTTCTGCGTTACTGTCTCTTCCTCGACCCAGGCTCTGCGTTCCTGTCTCTTCCTCGACCCAGGTTCTGCGTTTCTGTCTCTCACTCGACCCAGGCTCCGCGTTCCTGTCACTCCCTCGACCCAGGTTCTGCGTTCCTGTCACTCCCTCGACCCAGGTTCTGCGTTCCTGTCTCTCGCTCCACCCAGGATCTGCGTTCCTGTCTCTCCTTCGACCTAGGCTCTGCGTTCCTGTCTCTTCCTCGACCCAGGTTCTGCGTTACTGTCTCTCTCTCGACCCAGGCTCTGCGTTCCTGTCTCTTCCTCGACCCAGGCTCTGTGTTCCTGTCTCTCCCTCGACCCAGGTTCTGCGTTACTGTCTCTCTCTCGACCCAGGCTCTGCGTTCCTGTCTCTTCCTCGACCCTGGCTCTGCGTTCCTGTCTCTAATTCGACCCAGGCTCTGCATGCTTGTCTCTTCCTCGACCCAGGCTCTGCGTTCCTGTCTCTCGCTCCACCCAGGATCTGCGTTCCTGTCTCTTCCTCGACCCAGGCTCTGCGTTCCTGTCTTCCTCGACCCAGGCTCTGCGTTCCTGTCTCTCCTTCGACCCAGGCCCTGCGTTCTTCTCTCCCTCGATCCAGGCTCTGCGTCCCTATGTCTCCCTCGATCCAGGCGCTGCGTTCCTGTCTCTTCCTCGACCCTGGCTCTGCGTTCCTGTCTCTCCTTCGACCCAGGCTCTGCGTTCCTGTCTCTCTCTCGACTCAGGTTCCGCGTTACTGTCTCTTCCTCGACCCAGGCTCTGCGTTCCTGTCTCTTCCTCGACCCAGGTTCTGCGTTTCTGTCTCTCACTCGACCCAGGCTCCGCGTTCCTGTCACTCCCTCGACCCAGGTTCTGCGTTACTGTCTCTTCCTCGACCCAGGCTCTGCGTTCCTGTCTTCCTCGACCCAGGCTCTGCGTTCCTGTCTCTCCTTCGACCCAGGCTCTGCGTTCCTGTCACTTCCTCGACGCAGGCTCTGCGTTGCTGTCTCTTCCTCGACCCTGGCTCTGAGTTCCTGTCTCTTCCTCGACCCAGGCTCTGCGTTCCTGTCTCTCCCTCGACACAGGCTCTGCGTTCCTGTCTCTTCCTCGACCCTGGTTCTGGGTTTCTGTCTCTCCCTCGACCCAGGCTGCGTTCCTGTCTCTCCTTCGACCAGGCACTGCGTTCCTGTCTCTCCCGCGACTCAGGCTCTGCGTTCCTGTCTCTCCCTCGACCCTGGCTCTGCGTTCCTGTCTCTCGCTCCACCCAGGATCTGCGTTGCTGTCTCTCCCTCGACCCAGGCTCTGCGTTCCTGTCTCTCGCTCCACCCAGGATCTGCGTTCCTGTCTCTCCTTCGACCTAGGCTCTGCGTTCCTGTCTCTTCCTCGACCCAGGCTCTGCGTTCCTGTCTCTCCCTCGACCCAGGATCTGCGTTACTGTCTCTCTCTCGACCCAGGCTCTGCGTTCCTGTCTCTTCCTCGACCCTGGCTCTGCGTTCCTGTCTCTAATTCGACCCAGGCTCTGCATTCTTGTCTCTTCCTCGACCCAGGCTCTGCGTTCCTGTCTCTCGCTCCACCCAGGATCTGCGTTCCTGTCTCTCGCTCCACCCAGGCTCTGCGCTCCTGTCCCTCCCTCGACCCTGGCTCTGCGTTCCTGTCTCTCGCTCCACCCAGGATCTGCGTTCCTGTCTCTTCCTCGACCCAGGCACTGCGTTCCTCTCTCTCCCTCGACCCAGACTCTGCGTTCCTGTCTCTCGCTCCACCCAGGCTCTGCGTTCCTGTCTCTCCCTCGACCAAGGCTCTGCGTTCCTCTCTCCCTCGATCCAGGCTCTGCGTCCCTGTGTCTCCCTCGACCCAGGCTCTGCGTTCCTGTGTCTCCCTCGATCCAGGCTCTGCGTTCCTGTCTCTTCCTCGACCCTGGCTCTGCGTTCCTGTCCCTCCTTCGACCCAGGCTCTGCGTTCCTGTCTCTCTCTCGACTCAGGTTCTGCGTTACTGTCTCTTCCTCGACCCAGGCTCTGCGTTCCTGTCTCTTCCTCGACCCAGGCTCTGCGTTCCTGTCTCTTCCTCGACCCTGGCTCTGCGTTCCTGTCTCTAATTCGACCCAGGCTCTGCGTTCCTGTCTCTTCCTCGACCCTGGCTCTGCGTTCCTGTCTCTCGCTCCACCCAGGATCTGCGTTCCTGTCTCTTCCTCGACCCAGGCTCTGCGTTCCTGTCTTCCTCGACCCAGGCTCTGCGTTCCTGTCTCTCCTTCGACCCAGACTCTGCGTTCCTGTCTCTTCCTCGACCCAGGCTCTGCGTTCCTGTCTCTTCCTCGACCCTGGCTCTGCGTTCCTGTCTCTTCCTCGACCCAGGCTCTGCATTCCTGTCTCTCCCTCGACCCAGGCTCTGCGTTCCTGTCTCTTCCTCGACCCTGGTTCTGCGTTTCTGTCTCTCCCTCGACCCAAGCTGCGTTCCTGTCTCTCCTCCGACCGGGCTCTGCGTTCCTGTCTCTCCCTCGACCCAGGCTCTGCGTTCCTGTCTCTTCCTCGAGCCAGGTTCTGCGTTTCTGTCTCTCCCTCGACCCAGGCTCTGCGTTCCTGTCTCTCGCTCCACCCAGGCTCTGCGTTCCTGTCTCTCCCTCGACCCTGGCTCTGCGTTCCTGTCTCTCGCTCCACCCAGGATCTGCGTTCCTGTCTCTCCCTCCACCCAGGCTCTGCGTTCCTGTCTCTCGCTCCACCCAGGATCTGCGTTCCTGTCTTTTCCTCGACCCAGGCTCTGCGTTCCTGTCTCTTTCTCGACCCAGGCTCTGCGTTCCTGTCTCTTCCTCGACCCTGGCTCTGCGTTCCTGTCTCTTCCTCGACCCAGGCTCTGCGTTCCTGTCTCTCCCTCGACCCAGGCTCTGCGTTTCTGTCTCTTCCTCGACCCTGGTTCTGCGTTTCTGTCTCTCCCTCGACCCAAGCTGCGTTCCTGTCTCTCCTTCGACCAGGCTCTGCGTTCCTGTCTCTCCCTCGACCCAGGCTCTGCTTTCCTGTCTCTTCCTCGACCCAGGTTCTGCGTTTCTGTCTCTCCCTCGACCCAGGCTCCGCGTTCCTGTCTCTCGCTCCACCCAGGCTCTGCGTTCCTGTCTCTCCCTCGACCCTGGCTCTGCGTTCCTGTCTCTCGCTCCACCCAGGATCTGCGTTCCTGTCTCTCCCTCGACCCAGGCTCTGCGTTCCTGTCTCTCGCTCCACCCAGGATCTGCGTTCCTGTCTCTCCCTCGACCCAGGCTCTGCGTTCCTGTCTCTCGCTCCACCCAGGATCTGCGTTCCTGTCTTTTCCTCGACCCAGGCTCTGCGTTCCTGTCTCTTCCTCGACCCAGGCTCTGCGTTCCTGTCTCTTCCTCGACACAGGTTCTGCGTTTCTGTCTCTTCCTCGACCCAGGCTCTGCGTTCCTGTGTCTTCCTCGACCCAGGCTCTGCGTTCCTGTCTCTTCCTCGACCCAGGCTCTGCGTTCCTGTCTCTCCCTCGACACAGGCTCTGCGTTCCTGTCTCTTCCTCGACCCAGGCTCTGCGTTTCTGTCTCTTCCTCGACCCAGGCTCTGCGTTCCTGTCTCTCCCTCGAACAATTCAAGGCTACGCGTTCTCGTTCAGTCCTTGTCCTGTCCAAGCCACGGATTTGTGTTCTCCTCTTGTCTATGTGCCTCGCCCAGCCCGGGAGTACCTTGTCCAGCCCGGTGCTGGGATTCACTCGTCCTGTGCTGGGTTCCCTTGTTCTGTCCATGAGTCTGACGTCCAGTCCTGTTGCCTCTCCTCGTCCTGTAGCCTCGTCTTGTCCTCGCCTGGTTCTGGAGTCCGAGCCCGAGTCAAGACCCAGGTTCTGGGTCCTTGTCCAGTCACTGACTCGGAGTCCAAGCCCAGGCTCCTGATTCCCAGTTATTTGTCCTGGTTCTGCTAGCCTCGTTATTCCTAGCCCAAAGTAGCAGAGTGTAAGAAGTGAAACCCCGTTAACCCTAACCCACGGGATTGAGTCAAGGGTACAAGTGTGTCAATTTTCAACATGGAGATGACAGAGCGGTGAAAGATCAATTAGAACATGGAACTTTATGCGAAATACTGGCCGTTATTTAGGATTATATGGTACCGGGGCAGGAAGGGGTCATCGGAGTAACAACGAAAGATAATTCAGACGGAATAAGAAAAAAAAACAGCCGTGTGTTCCCTATCTTTGTGAGGTGTCCAGTTGGAAGATGAGATGCCGTTCTCCTCATTTATGTTATGCCTACAATGGCAGTGGAGAAGGTCCCAGACAGAGGAAAGAAGTCCGAATATCAGTGGATTAAGCTTTAAATTGTGATGAGCTCAGGATCAACCATGCTCGCAGTCCGAGCAAATCCAGGTTGTGTTTTATTTTCCAATGTAGTGGAGACATCATTGTGAACCCTGAAAGTGCATTCGGCTCGGTCGGCCGGACACAGCCCTAACAAGCTAATTAAGGTCTGAGACCTTAGTCAAAGTTACCTCAGAGCTCAAATCTCTTGCGGTACCCAAACTTTTGAAAGGTGCTCCTTTCCTATTCTTCACTGTAAAATTGTACAAAACAAAAATAAGATACTAATCTTGCTTAAAATGATGAAAGAAAGTTTCATCTTTAACTTTATGACTTCTGGAAATAATTTCAACTTTTCTTCACTTTAATATTCACAGTATTCACAATTTTCACAATTTTGACCAGTGGTGCCCCAGACTTTTGCAAGCCACTGTATATCGCTAATAATAGTTTAGCTTCTGTGTGAAACACCCCCTGGTCCTCCGCTTCAAGTAGAGAATGACAGTTTCTCCGCTGATATCGGAAATGTTCCACGTTCGGCAATTTCCTGGTGAAACACTTGTGCAGCGGCTCCACAGCAATCACTTCCATCACTCACGGGGAGCAGAAAATCAGGCTACTATTATATATTATTGTATCATGACTTTTCCCGTTCGTGAGGGCATCTGTTCAGAACGTATTGGATGTCCCATTGTAAATCTGCTTCCATACCTTTATTGACGTTTAGACTTCCATTTCTTTCTTCGTGTCCACATCAGCGCTCCCGAGAACCCCGTCACTCTTTGTGGATATCCCAGCCATACTCACCCATGGAAGGTAACCTCGTACCTCAATATTGACCCCTGTCTGCCCTTCGCTGACCCGCTGACAAAATGACTAATTTAATCCCACAACCGACGACCCATTGAGTGAAGGGCTCTTCTCATGAGCCATTCTATTCAGACCATTCAATCCATAATCGAGGCGGCATATTAGGAAACTTAAAACAGAATAAACAATGTTGTGTTGTGTTTACAATGGAAGTGAATGCCATTGTCTACAACACTATCAACAACGCTAGCAATTTAGCGCATCTGCCAAACAATTGTTGTTACAAATGTAATGAATGCAGATGCTATGTCGGTTTAAACATATACACAAATTCGAGGGTCATGTGTACGGCGGTTGAATTACTTTTTTCATACCGGTGCGAGCATTGGTGGCCGCCGGTTTACTACACGAAAGATTGCATGTATATCAATTGTATTCACATATAAAACGCTGGGTGTATCTCCGCAGGTCAGGCAGCATCTGTGGGAATAAACCAACAGACGACGTTTCGGGCCAAGGCCCTTCATCAGGGGTAGAAAGGAAGGAGGAAGATGGCAGAATAAGAACTTCTTGGGGAGAGGGAAGGGCAAGCTAAATACCGGAACTCAACGGAAATCGATGTTCTTGCCATGAGTTTGCAGGCTACCTGGACGGAATTTGAGGTGTAGCACAGCCGGCCTGAGAGTAGCCTCATTGTGGCACGAGAGGAAACCACAGGTCGACATATCGGGCCGTGAATGGGGATCGGAAAGAAAATTGTTTGCCACTGGGAAATCTCGCTTCTGTTGATGGAGGAGAGGTACGACCAAGTGTTAATTAATTTGAAGAAATGTCTTGGCCAGAAAGGTCGACAGATTAATAATTTCCAAAGATGCCTTCTAAACTGTTTGGTTCCTCGATAATATTGAGCGTATTGCAGCAAAATTGATTAAACGTTTGCGTGCATAAAATATCTCCGTGAGCCTGAATGTGATATTAGTTTAAGGTTCTTCACTATGTTACAGGAACGTACAAACATCTTATTCTTTATTTTATATTTCTATTGCAAGATCTATAACCGAGACAATTCCCAGAGTGAAACAGAACAGCCCATAGACAGTATAACTTTGGTCTATGGTGACCAAGTCCATGGATGCTCGGAATGGACAAGATCAACAATAACAATCATGAAACCGAGAGATGAGTCTGAGATTGTTTCACAACAACATTCACTGACTTCTCCAATCGTCATTTCTTCATCTTCCAGATTTTGCAATTTCGTGTCAAGCTATTCATAACTCATCACAACTGGGAGTTTACTTGAATGACATCATGTTTATTTTAACCTCAGCTTCTGGAAAGCACTTCAGCCTTGTGTGATATTACATAGTCCCTGTGGTAGAGCGAGTATTAATGAATGAGCGGGGAGATTCGTCAGCTCAGACTTTCTCCAGCGAGATCGCGGACAGCTGGAAGACAGACTGAATCTCAGACAGGATGCGTGAAACCTTTTACCGTGTGAGGAAGATATCGTACTTGGTCATTGCCGTGATCGGTGTTCCCGGTAAGAACACAAGCAAATTAACATTTTAAGTTTTCTGTGCGCGGTCCGTGGACTCGTTTAGTGAGAGACAGCGCTGTGATGTCGGAGTGTCAGAGAGTGCGGTGTTCACATTGCGACCAATCACTGCGTTCGTTCAGAAGTTCCCTTGCTTTTTAATTGATGGCTTCTGCTGGTAGTAAACCGGCAGCAGAAGCGGCCATAGAGAGAAAGATCGGGTAGATGGATTCATTTTGTAGATTCATAGCAGGCAGTTGTGATTTATCAATGCAAAGTCGCTGTCAAGTAAACCCGATAATCCAGCGCGCTCGCCACCTTTACGGCTATTTGTTTTTATACCGTTTCATTAGAGCAACGTGCTTTAAATTCAAAATCCAAGGTATTGGGCTTTGATTAAAGAATTACCTGCAAATTTGGAGGAACGCGGAAAACGAATGGTCTTTGAGATTCAGGGGAGAGTGGTCGATTGCAGTTGTAAGTCAGACTCCGAATATAAGTCAAGTAAGGGCCTGTGTGCGTGTTTTGTGCCAGGGTTTATTACCACGCCCTGTTATCCGTGAAGTGAAGCAGGAGTTAAGAGCAAGCCCAGCGGTGTCCGTTAGGGGTCAGATGGGGTAAGGTGCACGCGATACTCCGTTCTTGTACAATATGCTTTGAAACATTTAGAATAATGCTGAAGTAATTCCAAGCGGCCCCAAATGAGGCAGATCTTTTGGAGTACGAACACTGTCTTTGATGATATAAGCACTAGCGTGCTAAGTACTTTAAAGTTCAGCAGGTCAAGCATAAACCTCAAAAACGAAAATTGAAACCTTCTAATCGGATTCGGTGAGAGCGGGTGAAGGAACCCCGGCAAAGCGTAGTTGCCGAATTTAAAGGAACCCATCCAAGCGGAGGTGGGGGGTGCTGTGTGCGTGTGATAAACGGGGAGTCAAGAAGGAGACGCAAGCATTGGAACGGTGGAACTGAATTTGCTTTGAGCTTTGTAGATGGACAGAGGTGGAGGGAGCGGGACTTCGCTGCACAGTGACAGTGTCAGGACATAGGTGACAGGAACGCGGTAATCAGCATCACTGAGAAAGTTGCCGAGCTGCCCAGGTTTTACACATCAGTCCAAAACCTGACGGGGGGAGATTTATATTGATTTCTCTGAAGCGCTCTCGGCGATCCGTTGATAACGCTTCCTTCCCAAACCCTGTTCCTTTTCCAGTATGGAGTACCTTCTCCGTTCACTCCGCATGCATTCGTGACAGGGATCTGAGATTCCCGCATTACTCCTTTTAAACCCCAGAAATGAGTTGTCAACACAGTTTGATGGTTTTCAATTTCCAGCTTGTCTCTGCCCTGAGACCCACTGATCGGTGAGACAGTAATTCACTCATTCTGTTTGCTGTTCCCCCAGTGAATTTAGTGGCGATTGTGATCCTGTCCCGGGGAAAGTGCGGCCTCTCCATCTGCACCACGCGCTACCTGGTGGCCATGGCAACGGCGGATCTACTAACCATCATCTTTCAGGTCATATTGTGGCGTGTCAGTTATTATTACTTCCCGGGGACTTTCCTGGACATCACCCCCGTGTGCAGTGCTATCTCTCTCCTGGCAGAGGCAGCCACTGACTGTTCTGTCTGGTTCACCGTCATGTTTACATTTGATCGGTTTGTCGCCATCTGTTGTCAAAAGCGGAAACCGAAGTATTGCACCGGGAAAACTGCGGCTGTGGTTTTGACAACAACCGGCGTTCTGATCTGTGTTAAAAATGTGCCCATCTTCTTCATACATCACTCTGTGAAAGTGATTGACAATATACCCTGGGACTGTATTACGAAGCCAGGCTACTATACGGATCCCGGTTGGGTGGGATATGACTGGTTTACCACAGTTCTAACGCCATTACTCCCGTTCGTGTTAATACTGCTGTTCAACGCTCTGACAGTCAGACACATTTTAGTCACTAGTCGCGTCCGTAAGGGGCTGAGGGGTCAGAGCAAGGCGGAGAACCGTAGTGACCCGGAGATGGAGAGCAGGAGGAGGTCTGTGATCTTACTTCTCACCATCTCCGGAAACTTCATCATCCTGTGGTCGGTGTATGTTACCGAATTCCTTTATTACATCATCGCCGGACGGGATCCAAATAGTTACAATGAATCGGAATCGATACTTCAACAATCGGGAGGCATGTTGCTGATATTAAGTTGCTGCACAAACACGTTTATTTATGGGGTAACTCAGTCCAAGTTCAGAGAGCAGTTCATCAGCGCAGCGAAATATCCCTTCACGTCAATTATTCAACTCGTTAATGAACAAAATATCTGAGATCTTCACAGAGCCCGTCGCAGTGTTTTCATCTTGTTACTATGGAACTGCCGGTCACCGGGGAACATGGCAGAGGTGAGGAATAAACTGTTTTATAGCCCGAGATAGACACAGCACGGGAACAGACTCTTCGGCATCCGCAGCCCGCGACCTCCACCTCCTAACAATTACTCAACTCATTCCGGCATTTTCTTCACCATACTCCCGCTAACGTTACAGACACACCCCTTTAGACAATGATAGGGCTGATCAGGAACTGAGCACATTAATGACCAAATCGGCAGATATGTAAGCCATTCGTTACTTTAGTCCAGGGGTGTCAAACACATTTTAGTTCACGGGCCGGATTGGGCAAAATGCAGCTTCATGCGGGCCGGATCAGTCGGACGCGGGCGAACGCAGCTTTCATTGCCTCCGTTTTTTCAGCCTGTTCTCATGTGTCTCAGTCTCTGCTATAACTACAAAGTGTTTCACTTCACAAATTCCGTTTCTTATGAGAAAGACTGCTGAGCAACCATTATTTTTATGATTGGTATTAACTTACAATCATAGGCTTCATATCGCCGGGCCATTAACAATTAAAATAATAGATCCATCTAAAACGATCTCGCGGGCCGGATATAATTGTACTCCGGGCCGGATATGGCCCGCGGGCCTTGAGTTTGACACCTATGCTTTAATCTTTTGCACAAGAATATAACGAAAAAGAAAGTCAACATTCCGCACGAACTTGCAGTAAACCCTACACTTGTCCTTCGCGTTAGAAAACCGTTTTGGAGAAATATTTAACACAGCAGAAATCATGCATTCTGATTATAATTGTACAAATTCCTATGGAAAACCCAGATGCCCACTCTGCTCCAGGGAAAGATTGTCATCCCACCTGACGAGTTCGAATAAATTCCCACCCTAGGAAACTGCATGTCGAATTTCCTCTGCATTCACTCCAGTACAGTTGCAAGTTTACTATCACTTTTCTCAGCTAAAACTGGTAAGGCCTGAGGTATGGACATGGGAAAGCGCAATCATTTCTCAATTGCTAGCAACTTTCGGACTATTCTGGTGATCATTACCATTGTGGCTTTCGGGTGATTTACATAGATTTTGCAGGGTAATAGTTTAATGTCATTGTGTGGTGACTTAGGGATAATACCAGATGTAGATATTTATATTGGGACAATGTTTACCCTATTCGTGTACTATCGACTTTCTATTTCCTCTTTCAAGTCAACATATTTCGGGTATCTTCGCTTTTCGATTTTCTGTAAGTGGAGTATTATCTGGAATTGTTGTATCTATTAATTACGTTGTTCTTGCATCTTTATCCTGTAATATCATAAGTGGAAGGATATCATGTAGTGCAATGCTCATGGACCAGAATATTTAATATCCCTCTTTCATGCCAGCATAGTTCAGATGACTTTCCCTTACTGATTTCTCTGGTGTTCTGCGTGTTTTGGATAGCCACGCCTCTTTATAGGTTGATTTTAATGGTTTACCCTGCAATATTATATCCAGACGGGTATCGGGTACTGCCCTATCTGCAATGAACGATCAGTCGTAATATAATATTAAGACTCGGCCTCTGAAACCGTATTTATACTAATGTATGGTGCCTTTTGTATCATGCGTTTGTATTGTAAAACACGGTTTTGACGAATAACTCTTAACGCTGCTTTCTGCCTGTGTAAGAAATCAGACTGAATTAAACTGTTGTAGGATTCTGTAATGTGTTGGATAGCTTCTGTGTTTTCCACGGTATTTTCTGCTTTTATCGTCTTGAATTTGTTGAACTTTTATTGTGTATTTTTGATATTTTTGTGCTAACCACCTGACACCCTTTTACCACAAGCAACCGCTCCGTTTCTGGAAGGAGGTCTCCAACATTGAAACAGGCGTTGGACGCTTCCTGTCGACATCTACTCTGCTCCGATTGAGGGGATGTGGATAGAAGGTCATGTTCATCTTTTGGTTAACCATTTCATCCATGGCGACGCTGTAGATGTAGCTTCACTGTTTCTGACATGTGGAGTGTGTGATCGGACAGTGTGGAGTGAGATGTACTCTGCGTCTGACCACGGGTGTGTGTGTTGGGACGGGGGAGAGGGAGATTCACCCTGTGTCTGACCCCGGAAGTGTGTGTTGGGACGGTGGGGTGGGTGTTTCACTCTGTGTCTGACACTTGGAGTGTGTGATCGCACTGTGTGGAGGGAGCTTCACTTAGTGTCTGACAAAGGGAGTGTGATGGGACGGTGGGGAGGGAGCTTCACCCTGTGTCTGAACCCAAGATTGATTGATGCGAGGATGCGGAAAGCGCGTCACTTAGTGTTTGACCCCGGGTGTGAGTGATTGGACGGTGTATACACAATTTCACTCTGCGTCTGAACCCGAGGGATGTGTGATGGATTGTGCGGAGGGAGTTTCACTCTCTGTCAGGCCCCGGGCGTGTTTGGTGGGATGATGCGGACCGACTTCCTTTGTGGTTGTGATCCCCGGAATGCTTAATGGAACGTGCAGGGAGTTTCACTCAGTGTCTGAGGAGACGATGTCGAATGAGCTTCACTGTGTGTCTGACCCCGTGAGTGATGCGAGGATGAGGAATGAGCCTCACTGCGGGGCTGTCTCAATGTCACAGCGTTCGGCTGGAGCCGGGTCCGATGGAACAGTTGGGAATGAAACGCGGAGCGCGGCCGTTAAAGGGGAGGACGGCTTTAAAGGGGACGGCAGGGAAGCGGCCAAAATGTCCCAATCCCAAACCACAGTTCACACATTCAGATGCTGACAATCTCACTCTCAGTCCGGGACTGGGTTCCTGCAGAGATCACAGCTCCTTCGTCCATTTTTGACTGAACTTATAGTACTGCAGATTGAAACAGATGGATGGATACAGATGAAATAAACATATTACACAACAGTGTCAGTAGCAGGACAGTGGGTTAATGTTTCAATAACACTCATTGACAAATATTGCCAGAAAACCCACGGATCGGCTGAAATTTTATCACATTATTAACACAAACATGCATCCGATCGGGAGGGTCAGTATGAGGCGGTAGAGAGCAGGGACAGATCGGTTTGTCAGCCAGTTTGATCCCAGATCCAGCACCGTCAGTGATGTGTTTGTACTGAGAGCCGAGACGAGATCCTCGGCACCAGAATCTGTGAGACCGACATTGAACAACCTGGAGCTGAGAGAGAGTGAGGGTAAAGGACACAGAAAGACAGGAGACGATACAATTCCCCAGTGTTTATCAGTAACACAATTACTGATCACATTAATGTTCAGTGTCAGACAACCAGTGACTGTAAACACAATCTCCCACAGTCTGGTACTTACCCCAGTTTCTGTATCTTACACGCCGGGTTCCTCAGAGCCGCAGACACCAGTTTCACTCCAAAATCTCCCCGTTTATTTCACTCAGGTTCAGCGTCGTCAGTAACTCAGTGGGACGGGTGGTCACCAGGACTGAACACCCTGGGAGCAGCTTGCCCTGGATTAAACTGTGCACAATGTCAGACATCTTGCTCCGGATTTCAGGATCTGTGCATGTGTATTGGGGTTCTCTGTCTCTTCGGCTGTCAGCAAAATAAATGCATTTTGTCATTGAATTCATCAAAACCATCCAATATAAACACCAACAATTCTGGGTTGTGTTCTATTTCAAGGCTACAGATGTGTTCGTTAATTATACGACGACTCTGAGACGGGTATCAGTAATATCTGACGACGTAACGTGCCAAAACCGCCAGGCTGGATAAACGTTAAAGTGACAGACTCAGTCCAGATTTCGAGTGCAAAATCTTCATGAAGCTGGTCATTCCCCGTGACGCCGCTAGTTACTCCATTCTGTAGATTCTGAACCGGGACAGAAACTTTACTGGGTGTTTTTTATAGGCGGCCCAATAGTAACAGGGATACCGAGGAGCAGATAGGGAAACCGATCCTGGAAAGGTGTAAGAAGAACAGAGTTGTTGTGATGGGAGATTTTCATATCCCGAATATCGATTGGCTTCTCCTAAGAGCTAGGGGTTTGGATGGAGTGGAGTTTGTTAGGACATAGAACATAGAATAGTACAGGACGTTACAGGCCGTCGGCCCACAATTTTGTGCCGACCCTCAAGCCCTGCCTCATATATAACCCCCCAACTTAAATTCCTCCATATACTTTTCTAGTAGTCTCTTAAACTTCACTAGTGTATCTGGCTCCACCACTGATTCAGGCAGTGCATTCCACGCACCAACCACTCACTGAGTGAAAAACCTTCCTTTAATATACGAGGCTGGTTTGGCAAATAAGGTGAAAGTAAATCCGAAAGGTTTCTACAGTTATATTAAAAGCAAGATGACAGTGAGGGATAAAATTGGCCCCTTAGAGAAACAGAGTGGTCAGCTATGTGTGGAGCCGAGGGAGATGAGAGATTTCTTCTCTTCGGTATTCACTAAGGAGAAGGATATTGAATTGTGTAAGGTGTGGGAAACAAGTAAGGAATTTATGGAACCTATGACAATTAAAGAGGTGGAAGTACTGGCGCTTTTAAGAAATTTAAAAGTGGATAAATCTCCGGGTCCTGACAGGATATTCCCCAGGACCTTGAGGGAAGTTTGTGTAGAAATAGCAGGAGCTCTGACGGAGATCTTTAAGATGTCATTAGAAACGGGGATTGTGCCGCAGGATTGGCGTATTGCTCATGTGGTTCCATTGCTTAAAAAGGGTTCTAGAAGTAAGCCTAGCAATTATAGACCTGTCAGTTTGACATCAGTAGTGGGTAAACTAATGGAAAACATTCTTAGAGATAGTATTTATAATTAGCTGGATAGACAGGATCTGATTAGGAGTAGCCAGCACGGATTTGTGCGTGGAAGGTCATGTTTGACAAACCTTATTGAATTTTTTGAAGAAGTTACGAGGAATGTTGACGAGCGTAAGGCAGTGGATGTAGTCTATATGGACTTCAGCAAAGCCTTTGACAAAGTTCCACATGGAAGGTTAGTTAAGAAGGTTCAGTCGTTAGGTATTAATGATGGAGTAATAAAATGGATTCAACAGTGGCTAGATGGGAGATGCCAGAGAGTAGTGGTGGATAATTGTTTATCGGGATGGAGGCCGGTGACTAGCGGGGTGCCTCAGGGTTCTGTTTTGGTCCCAATGGTGTTTGTAATATACAGAAATGATCTGGATGATGGGGTGGTAAATTGGATTAGTAAGTATGCCGATGATACTAAGGTAAGAGGTGTTGTGGATAATGCGGTGGGTTTTCAAAGCTTGCAGGGAGATTGATGCCGGTTAGAAGAATGGGCTGAACGTTGGCAGATGGAGTTTAATGCTGAGACGTGTGAGGTTCTACATTTTGGCAGGAATAATCCAAATAGAACATACAGGGTAAATGGTAGGGCATTGAGGAATGCAGAGGAACAGAGAGAGCTAGGAATAACAGTGCATAGTTCCCTGAAGGTGGAGTCTCGTGTAGATAGGGTGGTGATGAAGGTTTTTGGAACGCTGGCCTTTATAAATCAAAGCATTGAGTACAGAAGTTGGGATGTAATGTTAAAATTGTACAAGGCATTGGTAAGGCCACATTTAGAATATTGTGTGCAGTTCTGGTCACCGAATTATAGGAAAGATATCAATAAATTAGAGAGAGTGCAGAGACGATTTACTAGGAGGTTACCTGGGTTTCAGCACCTAAGTTACAGAGAAAGTTTGAACAAGTTAGGTCTCTATTCATTGGAGCGTAGAAGTTTGAGGGGGGATTTGATCGAGGTATTTAAAAGTTTGAGAGGGATAGATAGAGTTGACGTGAATAGGCAGTTTCCATTGAGAGTAGGGGAGATTCAAACGAGAGGACATGATTTGAGAGTAAAGGGGCAGGTTTAAGGGAAACACGAGGGGGCATTTCTTTACTCAGAGAGTGATAGCTGTGTGGAATGAGCTTCCTGTAGAAGTAGTAGAGGCCAGTTCAGTTGTGTTATTTAAGGTAAAATTGGATAGGTATATGGACAGAAAAGGATGGAGGGTTATGGGCTGAGTGCGGGTAGGTGGGACTAGGTGAGATTAAGAGTTCGGCACGGACTAGGAGGGCCGAGATGGCCTGTTTCCGTGCTGTGATTGTTATATGGTTATATGGTTAATATCCTCCTTAAACTTCCCTCCCATTACCTTAAAGCCAGGTCCCGTTGGACTGAGCAGTGGTGACCTGGAGAAGAGGCGCTGGCTGTTCACTCTGTCTATTCCTCTTAATATCTTGTACCTTTCTATCATGTCTACTCTCATCTTCCTTCTCTCCAAAGAGCAAAGCCCTAGCTCCCTTAATCTCTGATCATAATCCATACTCTCTAAACCAGGCAGCATGGAGTGCTCTGACTTCCTTAAGGTGTTTAGTAAATAGATGGCAACCACACCACTGCCCCATCGTTGCCATGGCAATTCTATATAGTGAGGGTATCTCGATGACAGTTTGATCTTTTCTAACCGGTGGGAGGAACATATAACACGTGTAAGGCTGGTTTGTGTCTTTGTTGATGTTTTGCTGCACGTTTGAGTGCTAGCTGCGGGGGAGGGGGATCGTTTTTCTTTTTTGCTGGTGGTATAGGGTGGGATCTTTGCTTTGCTGCTGCTTACGCGTGGGAGGGCGGAGCTGCGGGGAATGTTGTAACATTTAACTGTCATTCACTCTTTGGGACACTCTACTGGTTTCGTGGATGGTTCTGAAGAAAAACAATTTCAGGATGTATATTGTACACATTCCTCTGACTTTGAGTATACTCTGCATTTGAAACCTTTGAAACTTATGACTAGGATGTGCTCTCACTTAAATTTAGTAGCGTACTCTTATTAACAGAATTGCCATGCTCTCAAGGAGGGCCTATATTATTTTTATTATTCACTGTGTATGTATTTGCACATTTTGTTGTATTTTGCACTCGTTCGCTTAGCGTTGTTGGTGCGGACATTCATTGATTCGGTTATGGTTACTGGGTTTATTTGAGTATGCCCGCAAAAATGTGGCTAGTCCTTTCCACCGATATGGTGACATGTGGCTACTTTCGTAATAACTTTGCTTTGAACTCTGAATATGGTCATCCCTGTTTAAATTGATCCGAGAGCACCAGCTGTTCGACGCCTTCAAAGTGAAATCCTCCCTGTCAACGACTGTCATGTTCGCCGCAGTCGGTGGTGCAACTCTTTTACTCACTTAATTTCCTCTTTAGCAGCGCATTCGGACCCGGTAAGTCTGAGAAGCCAATCGCACTCATGCGTTCAAGACATTTCCATAACCAATTGTCCATAATCCTGTCATTCACAACGACCTGCAGTTTTTACGGGATTCATTCGTCTCAGAGATGAAGAAAATAGCATTAGTAATTGAAATAAATCCGCGAAAGGACTATAAATACTATAATTATATGATACTATATTATTATAGTACACATTAAAATAAATATAAGATTATAAATATCCCTAAATAATATTTAGGGAAGACGATTGCAAAACATCGCTTTGTCTTCCAATATACTGTACCATAAAGCACGTCGTCGTTAAAAAATACATTTATAATTGAAACGTGGTGCTAATAATGTAAATATTGCATTTCAGTTTGACAAGGTGACGGACGCATTTTTAGACTCGGGGATATATATTTACTCCCCATGAAGCTGCATCGGGGTAGAGCAACAGAATTTGTATGTCTTATATCTGATTAAAACAGACTCTTAGCGTGACCGTGCGTTAGGTCTTCGTGATAATGGATTCGGTTAAACAAACACGTGCATTTAATGGCAAGATTAGCATTTGGTTGGTGAATGTGTGAAAATAATTCAAGTCCAGCAGTAAAAAAAAAACTAAAAATGCATTAAATATCTACTACAGTGTGTGTGTGTGTGTGTGTGTGTGTGTGTGTGTGTGTGTGTGTGTGTGTGTGTGTGTGTGTGTGTGTGTGTGTGTGTGTGTGTGTGTGTGTGTGTGTGTGTGTGTGTGTTTGTGTTTGTGAGTGTATGTGTGTGTTTGTGTATTAACAAGAGTAATCATTGCTCGTGGATACTGGATGTCGCAACGTGCAAAACTAAGATCATATAGTTTCAGCTATCACATTAGATCTTGACCTCAGAATTTTGCTGTGCAGCGTATACGACTTACAGTAGTCTGTGTTTCTCACGGGATTTCTATTTTCCTCCAAAATTTTCGGGGAGCCATTGAAGGTTTCTTCGTTCGTGGCAACTAGTAGTTTGTTGTTTGGGTTCCACGTAACAGTCTTCCACTTCCTGGTCACATTTTATATCGGTTGTGGGACGAAGACACAACGACTTTAAGACTGGATGACACAGGAACCGTATGATCTTGTGAACGTAACGAGAGAGGTTTGGAACAAGATGAACTCAAATGCAGAGTAAAGTCCGGAATTAGCTCAGATTCAGACTCAAAATTAACAAAACGATATAAACACAACCCACTGGTGAAATCTCAAACAGTAATACGAAAAATGCAACTCTTCCGATTGAGCCCTGAGCGCTCAGTACGACGACTTCATGCAGGGACTTTCCATGAATAAATATGACAGCAATAACAGGCAGTCTGATAAGGGAGAACGGCATTCATTCTTTTACATTATCACGTTGTATGTCCAGACACCACATTAGGGCTGAGAACTTGTATTTTCATTTGAGCTGATTGTCCACTCACTGTGTTTCATTTTCTCAGCCAGTTCTCGTGAACCTTCACTTCATTGTTGTACTCCATGTCCAACAAACCATATGTCATCAATACAGTTAAAACTGGGACAGCAAGTGAGGGATTGCACTCTGCCGACTCGGTGTCTACTGGATCATGGAATTCAGTCGGCCTTTGTAAATACCCTTGTAGTGACAATTGAATGATGAACTGACATCACTCTCACACTGTAACAGAGACTGACAGATACAGAATGAAACCCACACACTCACACTGTAGCACTGTAACCCTCTCTTCATTTTACCTTGTAGTCAACTGCATGCCCAATCCTATTACTCTGTTCTCCCAATTTATTGTTCTTCTTCTTTAATTCTGCTGTGAATAATCCTTGTTTCTAAAAAAATGGCCTTGCAGCTGTTTCAATGCCGCATTTGTTTCTTCAATCCTTTAATCGATATGCTAACTCCACCGTGAAATATCATGTTCAACGCGTTCCGACAGGGAGGAGAAAGGCATGAACTGGGAGATCGACAAAGAATTTAATCCATGTGCTGAGACTCATTTGCCTGCGCTCGTGTGTGTGTGTGTGTGTGTGTGTGTGTGTGTGTGTGTGTGAGTGTGTGTGTGTGTGTGTGTGTGTGTGTGTGTGTGTGTGTGTGTGTGTGTGTGTGTGTGTGTGTGTGTGTGTGTGTGTGCGCGTGTGTGTCTGCCTGCTAATAATGGCTTTTAATATGGCTTTTTGTGATGGTGTGGCCCTAACTGTCGGTCCTGCATTTATTTCTGCAGGGCACTGCGAAGGTAATGCCAAAAACACGGGTATTTATACGTTCAACCATGAGAAGAATCCGTTTGGAATCTATAGATGGCCGGAAGTATTTTGTTAAATTATGCCGGTATTCGGTAGCGAGAAACGGTTGTGCTCGAACCCACAGGACAGGGAATGGCAGCCTTATCAGCCCATTGTATTCCTACAGCGAATTGCGTGCCACAGAAGTTCAGCATCTCACTGTTCCTCGTGTGGATTCATCATCGGCTTTGTCCGTTACTTCACCGTTTCAAAATCCACAGAACGAGTAGGAAATTTTAAACAGATACGTTATAAGATATATTAGAGGTACACACTTACATACGTAACTTTAGCAGCTTTATACGCACTTTTCCCCCGAATCAATTTCTTTCTGAAATCCAACCTGGTGACTCTGTAATATCTTTACTGGTACTTATTTGCATTTACACCGATTTTGATAGAATGCTTACTATTTTTCTCTCTCTCTGGTACAGCAGCGGACAATGTCTGTAATGCTCGGTTCATTGGTTTGCATTTCGCGCCGCATACTTGTCAACATCTGTGTTTGTGACTGACTCGGTAACAGTGCAAACAGTGAGGGTTTGCGCCAGAAAGCAAATCATTAATGTTAATGTATCATATCCAGGAAAAAGTCACCGGAGCAATGTAAGTGAATCATAGGCTCCGTCCACATTATACTGGATAATTTTGAAAACGCCGGTTCCACGTAAAAACGATAGGCGTCCACACCAGGCGTTTTTGTAAGTACCTCCGTCAACATTAAAATGGTTATTCAGGCGAATCTCCTCCTACTGGGCATGCGTAGGCCACATTTACCGAAATCAAGCGACATGTTTGGTGTCGAACCTCGCCGTGAAGGATTTGCTGCGCGTTGGTCCGACTAGAAAAACCTAAAAGGAAATTGCCAAACGACGGCAGCTGTTGGCTCGCGCGCAGGAGGAGTTAAAAAAAACAAACACTGGAGCGTATGCAGGCAACCGACAGGGAGTTCATGGATAGTTTGACCCGACTGATGACGAACATTGAACAACTGACTCTACTCTGTTGCTGAGGGATCTGCAATGATGAGTGATATGATGGCTCACCCCGAGTACTTTTCACCGCCACAATACCAGCTTCACAGCCACTACAATAGCAACACATACGGACACACGGACCACCGGGTGGCCCCAGTGCACCACTGCACAACACCGTCCCCACTCCCACAGAGAGGTGACGCTGGAAACAGTTCCTACATCCACTGTGTCTTCACCGATGAAAGGGACGACAGCTACAACGAAATGCAATAAGGCATGTTACTGGGCAAAAGTGAAATTTGCTGTTACCTCATTTTGTTTGCCTTTATTTTTGCCATGCCTTTCTGTATTATTTTGCTGTATTTAACATGTGCAATAAAACGAGTTACTGGGCAAAGGTGATGTAGTCCCAGCGTTAGCCGTCCCTTGTGGCTACAAGACTGGTGTTGTTTTCAGTTCACTAAAATAAGGCGTGTTGTTTCCCCTTTGGCATTTCGGTCCACTAAAACAGAGAAATAATTACTAATTAGTAGTAATTATTAGTAGTAAATAGTAGTAATGTACAAGTTGTTTTCATCATTAGTAACCTATTATTCTATAAAAGAATGTCATTCTGTGCTTCAGCTACATTGAGGACGGAAACATCCAAACGCGGTGGACTCTCAACAACGTGTGATCGGTGAAGAGTTTTACTCTGCAGGCGTAAAAGAAATGTCCTCTCTGGGCGTTGTTATAGCTGTTTGAGTTTACTTAGTGGCTATTTACAACTTTTATGATATTTAGAAGTTGGAAATATTCCGAAAAGAATTGCAAATACTAACAGCCTTGGATTAACAATGCTTGAAGAGAGGGCTATTTGTTACACAGTGATTATAATTGTCGGTATCCTGGGTAAGTGCCTTTCG
Source organism: Hypanus sabinus (assembly GCF_030144855.1). NCBI lineage: Eukaryota > Metazoa > Chordata > Chondrichthyes > Myliobatiformes > Dasyatidae > Hypanus > Hypanus sabinus. The sequence continues at coordinate 383,153 of NW_026781315.1, forward strand.
TTACTTATACAGAAACAGAGACCTCCCGCCGCTCTCAGCGACTGCTGATTTGATTTTAATCGGTGTTTATTAAAAATCCCTAAAATGCTGTCTCGTTCCTCTCAATCTCCTGTCCTGTTAATATTTTAACCTGGTTCATGCAGTCTTGTCACTGGAACTGCCTGTAATCTTCTCATTTGTGACATGAGACCTCGAACTGTACAGACACCACACAAACAACCCATGTCCAGCAAAGCCTCCCGTCATTAGCGGATCTCATTCCTTCCAACCCTGTCACGTGAGCAGTAGATTGGCGTTTAAACTCACAGTAAATAGCTTTGATTTCAACTTGTGAAATTCTGTTCCCTTTTCTAATTCAGGTTCACGGGAAGTGAGCATCGCAGACAATACTGATATTATTACGGTCTCTCTAACTTTCCCGATCAAATGATGATTAGTGGAACAATCCACAGCATTCTTGGGTCTACAGTCACATAAAATCCAGATAAAGGCGAATGTTCTCCATCCCTATAGGACATTTATGAAACAAATGAGGCTTTACAGCAACTCAGTAGTGCCGTGTGCTTCGTCACCGAGGCCGGCTTGTTAGGGAAGGGTGAAAGAGACTCGTCTAAAGACAGGGATTCCGTGCGGTGGGATTCCATTTCACCATAATCGATGCGCCGCCACGGCTGTGATCCAGAGACTCTTGTCGCTCCACAAACACTCGCGCACGCATCTTCCAGCGGCTGAGCGCCCAAGTGCAAATTTACCAATTTCCACCAAAAATTTCTCTTCCATCTTTCTGAAAGATAAACTCATTTCCCCCTTCTATTTTCCCCTCCCAGCGCTATTCAATTGAAGGACGATCCATTTTCTACTCTTTGACAATTCCCAAGTTTTTCCAGTCTCAAATTCTGATCTATGTTTTTTGGTATCAGCACTGTTCCCTCGCAGATGCGCGGGTACGCAGCTGCTCCAGAACTGAAATGGGTCACTCTGTAAATATTCTTTTTGAAATCATTGTTAATATAATTAGGAAATACCGTGAAATTAACTGTATTACTGAATATAATCCATAAATGTGCTAAATACTAAACGTACCACATTTACTTTGGAACATTTTAGAGCTTCAACCTATTTGTGTTGTCATTATTTCAGGTTGCAACACTGTCAAAAATGGTCACAATAAAGACAGAAACCACCACCGCCGTTCAGTCAGAACATTTCACGTTGGCATACTCCCTGTCAGGGGTGACTGCCTGACAGCCTTTACCTGTGTTGTGTTGTGTTTTATCATTGTTTGACATGGATATTCCAAATATAAGAAAAACATTACAAGTGCCGAGCACTTTTAAGACCGGGTAACAATATTCTGATCAGAGCAAAGGTTTGTCCCCGAAGGTTGCTGGGGTGCGAGATCTTGGTTTCAGAATCTGACCTTGCAATCGAATAATAACTAAAGCCTCTAGAAAGAAGCGTAGACGCGCACTTCAATTACACTACCTCTCTCTATGGAGATACCTCGCTTGTAGTTCTGTGAACAGTCTTGGTCGCCCTGTTATGGGAAAGGCAGTTGTACGCTGAACGGAATGTAAAGAATATTTACAAAGATGCTGCCAGAACTCCAGGGCTTGAGTTACAGGGAGAGGTTCGGCCGAGTGGCATTGTATTCTTTGAGGCAGGCAATTCGCGGATGGCTTAATAGAGGTGCATAAAGTCACGATAATGTATTGATACAGTCATTCATCTCCGTGTGGTTGGGTAATCGTGAACAAGAGGGGGTAGACTTAAGATCAGAGGGCAGAAATGTAGCTGGATTCCAAGCGACGTTTTCTCACACAGAAGTTGCTCTGTGTATTGAACAGCCTGACAAAGGAAATGAGCGATACAGAGTCATTAACAATATTTAAAATACACGTGGACAGTTTGAGAAATGCGAAAGCCTCAGAGAGATGTGATCCAAAAGCGAACGAACGCGCTCAGCTCAGATGGCCGTGCCGGTCGGCATGGAGATATGGGCCGAAGGGAGCGTTTCTGTGATCTATCATTCTTGGACTCTACTCATCGCTGCTGCATCGGTGAACGTGAGGAGACAAAGAAGCAGGTGCTCCTGTAAAGCGCTTTGTGCTGCGGTCAGGCTTTCAAACAAACCGCAAGAACACAGCTATTCTTTACTTCCACTGATAATGTCCAGCAGAGATGAACAACGGATTTTATTTCCAGCGAACAGATCATGGCTGTATCTCCACGCAAAATGTGGTTGATTTTTTGATAAATTCTTATTTTTGGTCTTTTTTGTCTCACTGCAGTTAACCTTGTGGCGATCATCATTCTGAGCCGCGGAAACTGCGGTCTCTCCAAATGCGTCACGCGTTACCTGGTGGCGATGGCTGCGGGGGATCTAATGGTGGTGATTATCGAAGTCCTGTTCTACCAGATGGGTCGAGCAGACGGATTTAATTACGGAGTCCTGGACACGCTCCGTTCTGCCTTGTCCACTACGTCCTGTGTCACGTGACCGTTGACTGTTCCGTGTGGTTTACTGTCGCTTTCACTTCCGATCGCTTTGTGGTCATTTGCTCGCCTACTTTTAAAGCAAAATACTGCACCCCCAGAATTGCGGGTTTGGTGATGGGCGCACTATCTCTCGGCTTCTTTTTTAAAAACATACCATTTTATTTCATGTATATGGAAAGAATAGCGTTGTTGGTGAGGGGTAATTGGATTTGTTTCAGTAGACCTGTAGTGCCTTTCTCGCCATCGTTTGAGGGGTTTTATTGGGTGGACCGTCTGCTGAATCCGCTACTTCCTTTCTTCCTCATTTTGACCCTCAATGCTCTGACCGTCAGACAGATACTGGCGGCGAGCAGGGTCCGCAAGGGGCTGAAGGGACGGGGAAATTGCGGGAAAAAGCGAGATCCGGAGATGGAGAGTCGGAGACAATCCATCATTCTGCTCTTCAACCTGTCGGCGAGTTTCATTCTCTGTTGGGCGACAACCACTCTGGTCTTCATTGTCATGCGATGCCTCTACACAGACCTGGAAACGTCCATTCGGCTTTTTCAAGCATAGTTTTGGGGTTCTGTGATTCAGAATTTCAGCAGCTGCACGAATACATTTATCTACGGTGTGACCCAGACAAAATTCAGAAAGCAGATGAAAGTTATTATGCTTTCCCCAGCTGTGTTAATTTTGAAATATTTTAGAAGCCTGTACCGCTCAGTTGAAAGGGTCAAATAATTAATCAATTCCGAAATATAATCAGATCTGCTCTACAAGCATATTGATGATTGAACTCCCTGAAAACGTTACTTCTCCCAGCAGTTCTGTCTTTCCGTTATTTCAGAAGAAAAACTGTTATTTTTCTATTATAGATTAGATTGCTCAGGTAATTTCTCTTCTGTAAAATGTATTTTACCTTGCACATTGATTCACGCTAATATCCGGTATTGCAAACACACAGATCCATTGTGGAAGTGCCCATTATCTAAACCTTTGGAGTGACCTGGCCGAGTCTGCCAATCCCTACATCCATTCTCTTTCTCTCATGTTTGGAGATTTCTCTTCAGATAAATTTCCGCTTTGCCGACTGTTTCAGCACGTTGCTGGTAGACTTATTGTCTCTATTGTTCTGTCTGACTGAAGCTACCAAGTTTCACCAAACACCGAAGCCCCAGTCTACCGATCAGATATGATTTTGCTCGGCTCTACTTGTCTAAAATTTGACACAGTTTTGGGGTTCTGTGATTCAGAATTTAAGCATCTGCACGAATACATTTATCTACGGAGTGACCCAGACCAGAGTCAGAGAGGAGGTGAAAGCTCTTCTGCTCTCCCCCGCTATTTCAGTTTTGAAACATTTTAGCTATCTATGCCGCTCAGTTGAAAGGGTCAAATAGTTTTCCCATTCCGAAAAAAAAATTCAAACCTGCTCTACAAACGCATGAATAAATTGAACTTCCTGAAAACGTTGTTGTTCCCAGCAGTTCTGCCTTTCAAATATACTCAATTCAATTCAGTTAACTTTTCTTAAGGCTATCTACCCAGTGGTAACTCAAAATTAAAGTGACGCGCTGACAGTGAACAGTGCCCACTTAAACGGACAATTTAGTGTCATTCCAAATCACTTTACACACACATCCCCATCAGTAGAGCAGCATATTATGAATCGAGAACCAACGGTAAAATTGCCCCTTGGTTTAATTCGGCATTTCTGGAAACATACTGTACAATACAGAGTTGCTACCTCACTTCAGAAACATTGAACTAGTAACCAGACGTTAGCAATTTCCTGAATAGGAAACTTATCTCGAAATTCCTCAATATGCCGTGCCACTTTGCTTCACGTTGCCATCTCCAAAAACAAAGCTGCAGAAAGTTCAGATTAGCTGGAATTTCAGTTCAGTTGTCGCTAGTTTACTTTTAACTTGAGGTGTAGTGTAATCAGGAATTCACCTCTAATATTAGGCGCGATCAGATCTTGATAATAGCTTTAAAATTCAGACATATTAATTTTCGTTCAGACAAATCTACCTTACGGAAGCCCAGCGACAGCTCTCAGACATCTTGTCCAGCTTACCCCTCCAACGGGACCCCACCGCGGAGCACCAGGCCATTGTCCGCCACACCAGCACTGTCCTTATTAGCTCTGGGGATCAAATTCCACTGCAACTCCTTCATAGTTCCCGCACCCGGCGTCCCCAGTTTCTAACTCATACTCAAGACCCACAATCCTGCCTGTTCTGGTAGACCCATTGTTACAGCTAGTTCTGCCCCGCTGATCTCATATCTGTATACACTGACTCAGTTTCATCCCCGTAGTTCATTCCCTTCCTATACACATCCATGACAGCTCACACGCTTTGGTTCATCTCAATGTTGTCTGGTGCACTGACCCATATCATATTATCGATGCCCAGTCCCTATACACCCCCATCCCTCACAAGGAAGTTCCCAAAGCTCTCCATTTCTATTTGGACACCAGGCCAACGAGTTGCATTCCACCATCACTCTCCTCCGACTGGCGGAGCTTGTCCTCACTCTCAATCATTTCTCATTTAGATCCTCCCACTTCCTCAGACAAACGGTGCACCAATGAGCACTCGCAAGGCGGCCCAGCTATGCCTGCCTTTTTGTCGGCTACGTGGAGGCGCGGGTAAATAAATTCAGACAGATATACCAAACACCAGAGAGTCTGCAGATACTGGAAATCCAAAGCAACGCACAAAAAATGCTAGAGTAACTAAGCAGGTCGGGCAGCATCTACGGAAAAGAGTAAACAATCATTGTTTTTCGGGCTGAGACCCTTCATCGGTACCGGAAAGGAAGGGGAGGAGTCAGATTAAAACACTGCGGCAGGGGAGGAAAAAGTTAAAGTAGCCGTTGATAGATGCAACAGGAAGAGAGGGAGGGGTGAAACAAAGAGCTGGGAAGTTGATTGGTGAAAGAAATAAATGTCTGGAGAAGGTTGAATCAGAATCAAGTACATAGAAAAAAGGGAAGAGTGTGGGGAGAGGGAGGTGGGATTGTTTAGGGGACAGCACCAGAGGGTGGGGATGATCAGGTGAGAAGAGAAGCTGTGAAAGGGAGACATGAATGCGGAATGGGGAAGAGGTTGTGGGGTTGAGTGTGGGCAATGACCAGCCATTAGAGAAATCGATGTTCATGCCAGGGTATTGGAGGCTACCCTGACGGAATACAAGGTGTCAGTACTGTGTGTCGCCGCCTTGGCTGTAGAGGAGACCACGGACTGACATGTCAGAATGGGAACCGGAAGTAGATTCGAAAGGGGAGGCCACCGCTTTTCGCGGCAGGTGCTCGACGAGTGGGAGTGGCCTTCCGATCTTCGTTGTGTCTCACTGATATATAGGAGCTCTCAACGACCGGATACAGTAGATGACCCCAACAGACCCGCAGGTGAGGTGACGCCATACCTGGAAGAACTGTTTGGGCCCTGAGGGAGGGGGAGTAAGGGCAGATGTTGCGCTTGTTCTAGTTGCAATGATAATTGTCAGGAGTAAGATCAGTAAGGCGGGACAAGGAAGTCACATTGGGAGTAATCCCTGCAGAAAGGTTAACCCCTGCATATCCAAGGAGTCTTAAGTTCTTTCACACCGAAGTACATATATCAAGTGGGCAGTGAATGAATGGAGATGGGTCATGTACAGTCAACAGAGTTTAGTCTCATTCGGAATCTTGTTCAGCGCAGGAGCAGTGAGTCACAGGGATTGTTCCTGTTCTCCGCTGTTCCATGATCCCAACATGTCCAGCTGATGTGTACACATTGTGACATCAGTCTGTTCATCATCTTAGATCCATTCACCCCTATTCGTCTCGGTCTTCTGCACTGATGGGTGTAACATAGGACACTGTATCCTGCAACAAAGGAGCAATTCTTCTGCCCATCATGTCCCTGACGAGGGGAACATTCCCGTCTGCGCAGTGACATAATCAGTGACGCAATGAATTTCTCAGGGTTCCTCCATCAACCGCGTGCTGCAGTGTGTAGCTTTGGATGATTCCAAATGTGAAACTGAGCTTCCCTCGCATTCCCACTCACAAACTCTCTCAGTGCTGCACAGAACAAGGCTGTCACAATTTTATCAATGAAAAATGCATGGCATATTGCAGAGCAGTCTGAGGCTGTCATAAGAAAATCGAAATGAATATTATATTATTTGTGAGTGGGAAATAACTCTAGTTAATTCACGGTCCGGTTCACATTGAGGAATATGTGACTGAATCGGCGAATATAAGAGTACAGAATACACGGTGAAGGGTGCATTTAGAACTGTGAGAGAAATGTCTACACCGGGGGTGATTGGCCAGAGGAAGACGGAGTCAACATTGGACAACTAGTGCATTTACTTTGCAATGAGTTATGATGAGTTATTAACTTCAAGCTTTCTAAATAATCACAGAAAATGCTGAAATGTACGTGCATGTAACGTGCTGTATAATTCATCTCCTTCCAACTTATCAATCACCCCTGCTGTGGACCACTTCTGTCGGTCCAAGACGGCGAATCCTACAAAGAAGGAATCCGTACGCTTCACGACCGCTGGACTAAGTGTGTAAATGTAAGAGGGGACCGTGTCAAAAAAAAAATGGTCCTTAACAAAATGGGTTCTACATTTACCCACAAACTTATCAATCGCCCCTAGTAAATCCTGCTCAAACATGAAACTCGGTGCCTCTATGGGTTTTATTTCGATCAGCTTATTTATTTAGTTATGCAACTAACTGAATAAATTAATTAAAATATTTATTTTCCTTATTTTCATTCAACATTTCAGAGATTGTTTTGTCAAACCACAGAAAGTTTACAGATTGAGTGCTGTTCTATTGGCTCTATGTGTTATCAAGAGACGCAAGCAGAATAATGCCGGGCCGAACGGTCTGTTTGCCGCATGACTCTATTAAACAGGATGTACTGCTTCATACAGCCGTCATTATTCATCAGGGCACTATCTCTCTCACAATTTTAACATAAATCGACTGCAGGAGGCTCTTGTTCTAAAAATAGCTCAGGGAATAAAGAATCTATTTTCAGAGTATTTTCTGAATTTGAGGAACAGCGGGAAAGAATGAGGAAGATAGACCCGCTCATGCTGAATCAGAGGCTCACAGGTACAGGACTGAGACGACACACGTAATGCTCGAGAAGAGACGAACAGATAAAGAATGACACCCAAAATCCCCACTTTCACACTGTAGTAGAGACGGACAGATACAGAATGAAATGTACTATCTCATACTGAACCAGAGAGTGATACACACAGAAGCCCAAACTCTCAATCTAGGAAATGAACCCCATGCTCTCACATTGCACTATAGCCAGGTGGATATAATATGAGCCACACTTCACCGGTGACAATCAAGTATATATTTAAACCAACATTTTCATATTATTCGACTGAATGTCTCCGGTTGGTTGATTGTCTCTGCACTGCTGTCGTTCTCTCTCACTAGTTATTCATTTCATGTGAAATGCACAGAAACTTTCTCTTCATTTTCAGCTTGAAGCCTACTGCATAATAAACACTTTGCTCTCCGGCAGGCTGAGTAGTTACGCTGTATTCTCCCAACTCACTATTCTTTGTTTCTCTCTCTCGTTTCTGCAACATGGTACTGCGGCTGTTTAAATGCCTCTTCTGTCCCTTTACCGATGATATGAGCGGTCGTACAGTACCCTCTTTAACGGGTTCAGTGGGGGAAGATAAATGAACGGGCAGGGCAATAATTCAATACATGCACTGGTGTGTGTGTGTGTGTGTGTGTGTGTGTGTGTGTTTATGATGGTTTCTAATATGACCTTATCTGATGATGTGACCTTACCTGGATATCATGCATTTATTTCTGCAAGGGCACCTCGGAGAATGACAAGGACACGTATGTTTTTTTTTATGTTAAAGCAGCAGATGAAGACCTCTGTGTACCGAGTGGAATCTATACTTGACAGAGAATATTATGTTCAATGATGCCAGTATTTACACCAGAGACGAACCTGTTAATGTTTGCGCTCGTAACCCACAGGACCGTGAATGGTCTTATCCGTCCATTATATTCCGACAGCTGACTGAACGCCACACTATTTCAGCCTCTCACTGTTCCTCAGGTAGATTCAACAGAGAAGACAGTTTAAGAGATGGGGGGAGGGGTGTACATGGACATATCTGGGCTTCAAGATAACGGAAGTAATCATAATCATGGAGAAGCTGATCACAATGATGAAAACACGGACGTACTCCAGGTTTGATGGCGAACTGGACAGAGTGTCTGTGTACACAGCGGGTATGTTTTATATCTGATGACACATAGTGGGACGGGGTGGGGAGGGTTTGGTGTCTGTTGGGGAATTGGGCAGGGTGTCTCTGTACACAGCGGGTATGTTTTATATCTGATGACACATAGTGGGATGGGGTGGGGAGGGTTTGGTGCCTGATGGGGAACTGGACAGGGTGTCTGTACACAGCGGGAATGTTTTATATCTGATGGCACATAGTGGGACGGGGTGGGGAGGGTTTGGTGCCTGATGGGGAACTGGACAGGGTGTCTCTGTACACAGCAGGTATGTTTTATATCTGATGACACTGAGCGGGACGGGGTGGGGTGGGTTTGGTGTCTGATGGGGAAATGGGCAGTGTGTCTCTGTACACAGCGGGTATGTTTTATATCTGATGACACATAGTGGGATGGGGTGGGGAGGGTTTGGTGCCTGATGGGGAACTGGACAGGGTGTCTCTGTACACAGCAGGTATGTTTTATATCTGATGACACTGAGCGGGACGGGGTGGGGTGGGTTTGGTGTCTGATGGGGAACTGGACAGAGTGTCTCTGTACACAGCGGGTATGTTTTATATCTGATGACACATAGTGGGACGGGGTGGGGAGGGTTTGGTGTCTGATGGGGTACTGGACAGGGTGTCTCTGTACACAGCGGGTATGTTTTATATCTGATGGTACATAGTGGGACGGGGTGGGGAGGGTTTGGTGTCTGATGGGAAACTGGACAGGGTGTCTCTGTACACAGCGGGTATGTTTTACATCTGATACCACGCAGTGGGACGGGGTGGGGTGGGTTTGGTTTCTGATGGGGAACTGGACAGGGTGTCTCTGTACACAGCGGGGATGTTTTATATCTGATAACACATAGTGGGACGGGGTGGGGTGGGTTTGGTGTCTGATGGGGAACTGGACAGGGTGTCTCTGTACACACCGGGTATGTTTTATATCTGATGACACATAGTGGGACGGCGTGGGGTGGGTTTGGTGTCTGATGGGGAACTGGACAGGGTGTCTCTGTACACACCGGGTATGTTTTATATCTGATAGGACATTGAGGGACGGGGTGGAATGGTTTGGTATCTGAGCGGACAAAGTGGGGCTACTGTGTAAAAATAATGTTAACGTCTGCAGGCGGAGACTGGGAGGGTGTTCATGTGTGCCTGGATCCAGTCAACACCGTAGGGAAACGGGATCCATTTGTAGATGAACCATTGGCGTGACAGTGAAAATTGCCGAAAATACTGGGAACAACGATTCCGGAATGCATGTGGAAAGAGAATCAGAGTGAAGGTTTCAGTTTGGAAAATGTGAGCCGGCGTGATCGCTGTCATTACAACTGTGGAATGTTGTAAATGAAGCCGCTCATTGCTCATTTACTGGTTTCATTGGTCGAATTACAGAGTAATGTGCCTGAGGCACTGCCAGTGATACTGACGTGTTCGTGCTCCATGCCAACAGTATTTACACCTGAGACACTGCCGGTGATGTAATTTGTTTGTTCAGTAACAATGGTGGGAGGTGGGACCTTGTCACTGGAGATCGATCCCCTGTATAAATCAGAGCCTGTTGCAGTACGTCAGCCCAGAGTGTCTTGCCGAGCTGTGGAATTCAGAGCAATAGCGTTCACTGCGTCACTCAAATGGGATATCCAGTAATCTGGCGGATAGAAGACATTTACTACCCTGTTATTTCAGTCGTTGGGATTCCCGGTAAGCCGCTGGCACTCCTGTAAACGGCAGAAACTGAGAGTTAATTCCGATATTCTGAAGTGTTTCTGTCGCTACTTGTTTCCACACCCACCCGCCCAGACCCCGTATTTCAGTCATGGGCGGAAGGCGCAGACATTATTAATCCCATTGCTTTCGCAGCAGGAAGCGTTGCATATTGGATCCAAGATGCTGCCTTCGACTGAAATCCTCTCCGCTGCCTGGATGCCATGTAATAATTGTGAATCGAAATGTCTGCACAGGAGTACACGGGCTAAACTGCATCCGTGGGAACACGGTTCCGTGGTTCTGTCCGTATAAATCGACTGTGAATTGCGTGACTTGGTGACGGAAAAACGCGAATGGGACACTGCAGATGTGGATTCCATTTCATTCCTCTGCCGATCAGAGCCAGTGATATTTATTTTCCATCCCTCACTGCGAACGAGGGGGCATTAGGACAGCTGTCAATTTAAGCCATTTACAGAACTCGCCGAAAGTTCTCCGTCATGCCGATATTGCACACTCTCAGTGGCTTCATATGTCCTTGAACCGGTTTCCAACATTTGTAGCAGGAAAACAAAAATACAAGATCAAATCTAATACTATTATAATTTTGCTGTATTGCCTGACAAGTCAGTAATTTCTCTGCTTCTTTCCTATCCTCTTGCAGTGAACATGGTGGCGATTGTTATCCTGTCCCGAGGAAAGTGCGGTCTCTCCAAATGCATCACTCGCTACCTGCTGGGAATGGCAGCGGCCGATCTCCTGGTCGTTATTTCTGACCCTCTGCTGAAGTGGACTGTTTTCATATACTTTAGGTATTCCTTCCTCTCTTGGACTCCCGTTTGTAGGGTTGTTCGTTGCCTGCTCATAGCAACCACCGGGGTTTCTGTCTGGCTGACAGTCGCGTTCACCTGTGACAGATTTGTGGTTATTTGTTGTGAAAAGCTGAAAATAAAATATTGCACCGAAAGAACGGCGGCTGTGGTTATCGGGACAGTGAGTGTTCTAGGCTGTTTAGAAAGTATCCCTTTCTACTTTACATTGGATCCTTGGTTAATAATTAATGGCGTTTTCTATGGTTGTGTGACCAAAGAGAGTTTCTATACGTCTCCCTCGTGGGCCGCACTTGAGATGATACATCGCGTTTTCATGCCTTGTCTCCCGTTTGTTCTGATTTTATTGTTCAATGCTCTGACAGTCAGACGGATTTTTTCCGCCAATAAAGTCCGGATGGGGATCCGGGGCCGCAGTAACGGAAAGAATGACAAGGACCCGGAGATGGAGAACCGAAGGAAATCGGTCGTTTTACTATTCAGTATAACCGGTAGTTTTATATTTCTGTGGTTAACACGGGTATTATTTGATATTTACATACGGATTGCAAACATCCCTCGTTACTCGGCCACGGATCCGATTTATATCGCAGACTCCATGGCGACGATGCTGCAGATCCTCAGCTCCTGCACCAACACATGTATTTACGCCGTGACTCAGAGCAAGTTCAGAGAGGAGCTGAAGAACGCGGTGAAATACCCGCTGGAACTGTTAACCAAATTCCGTAAAGCTTAGAGCGACTTGTTTCTTTCTGCCGGAGATTTCAGTCAAACACCATGTCTCCTCCATAATCTATCCACTCGCCGATATGTAGAACCACGGGTAACAACGGAGCGCTCAGAAATGCGCATATAGTTTGTGATGATATGTTTCACTAACTGTTTACCCCATACAGGTGAAATGTGTCCTTCATCGAATATGGAATATATAGCGGTCACCTCAGCTGTAATTCACCCCGATGGAGGGTCTATATAGTCAGGTCCCTCCTGTTTTATTGTAATAAACTCCATTACATCTGACAGCGTTTTACTCTGTGTTGGTCCAGTTAGGAAGAATCCTCTCCCTTTTCTCCATTCTCTCCGTTGTTTCTGATTCATCCTTTTCAGTGACGCTCACGGTGTTTTACTCCCAATATCTCTCACGTTGTCCTCGCTCACTCCTTCCCCCACGCCGGTGAGGGGAACGGGATCAGACTGAAACATAGCGGAGTTGTGTGTGTGTGTGTGTGTGTGTGTGTGTGTGTGTGTGTGTGTGTGTGTGTGTGTGTGTGTGTGTGTGTGTGTGTGTGTGTGTGTGTGTGTGTCTGTGTGTGTTTCTGTTTTTATCCAACTGCTTTTCCATCTCCGGACTGCTCCACTTTCTCCTTTCATATCTGCCTCTTTATCTCCGTTCACATCCTGAGGTCCCGTCACAGTCTCTTTCTTTCCCTCTGTTCTCTGTTTCTGTCTGACCACACCTTCCGTCCGGTCGCGTACTGAGCAAAGGAAATCTCAGTGCAGGAACATATATTTATATTGATCATCAATGTACGCTGAAATTTAATCAACTTCCACATCTACGGGAAAAAGTTATTTGTTTATTTTTTTGCTCTCTCCAACTAATTACGCTCTACCTGAAAGTTGTATCGATGTATGAAAAATTAAATGAATGATACGGAAATCCGAATTAAAATTACTTTGAATGATTTTGTACAGCTTTCTGACGGAACGATACCGACTCTTTCGCATTTCCAGTTCCGTCTCGCTGATGTCTGTCCTGCGACCGATCAGCGTTATACAACTCCGGTGATTCTCCTGCCGGAAGTAAGAGTCGACACGACAGATATCTTTTCGAGCGAAGAATAGATTTATGCACCTCGCGCCAGTTAATACTAACTCAATGCTTTATCATAAATAATGTTTCCAGTGATACGTAAGGATTGTGTCCAATCTTCGGCCACCGTGAACGCTAAAGCAGCGTTCAATCCCAAGCGACGTCATTCTGTTCTTGGCCAATTTAACTCCCAATCAGATTGAGTGTCTTAAAGACTACGACATAATTGCCTGGCAAGATTAAATGACAAGACCATCGCATTCCGGAGTTGGTAATGACCCGGGGTTAATTTTGCCTCGTGAAGGCAGCGCAGTTTCCAATGTTGTTGACTGTTGTCCAAGTCTAATCGCAAACTGGAGAACATCTGCAGACTCTGTAAATCAAAGTAATACCCACAGAATCCTAAGGAGCCCAGCAAGCCGGGCAGAATCTATGCAAAAGTGTAATCAGTCAATGTTCCGGGCAGACACACTTCATCAGGGAGATACAATAGTATTTAATAGTATTGGACGTTTCTAGCATAATTATATGTATAAGATGACGCGCGGCATTGATCGTGTGGATAACCCGTGGCTTTCTTTTCCTTGGGACAAAAAAGGTGCTTGGAAATAGGTACCGAGGGAATGTCAGAGTTCAGTTTTGACACAGTGCGTGGAATACACTACCGGAGGTGGTGATGGAAGCTAATACAATACTTTAAAAGCCTCGTAGATAGGTACATGGATCTTTGAAAGGTAGAGGTTTATACCCTAGGGAAATACAAGCAGTTCCGAGATCAGGTCACATAGTGGGCACAACATTGCTGGCCTAAGGGCCTGTAATGTGCTGTAGGTTTCTGTGTTCTATGTTTTTAATTGTAGTGTCGGCGACAGATGTTAGACACCCAGACATGCCTCTTACAACTGCTGGTAATTGTGCAGACACTATACAGTGGGTTGTCAGCGGCGCCTTGTCGTTCGGTCAAATTGCCATCAGTAAATCCCTGACATGCTGTCTTGCTAATCGCCCTTTAGTATTGCAAAAAAAAAGTCACTCATTATAACGACCTGTTTTTGGAACTGGTAAAATAAGGGAATTACAAGGACTGCAGCCTGGTACAAGCCCTTCCTGATCGAAAAGTGCCTTTCTGACAGGATTCATGCCTTCCATTGCCTCCAGCGACAAATCATGTAGCAGTATAGAGGGTAGGGTCGTGTGGTGGGACGGAGGACCCTCGTGATGTTTGTTTATCGCCCACCGAGAGGGAGGTGCCTTGGAAAGCAACAAGACTACGACATACTCAGGCAAAGCAGGGGGAGCAAACAGCAAACAATCTTTGTTTTAAGGATGAAGAAGGAAACATTACACAACCAGCCTGAGCGGAATGAAGCTGTAGAGTAGCGTTAGTATTAGGCGGAATTATACACTGTGTGCGGTTTAACTCCTGTAAAGTCTGAAGCACGGGTCCGAGGAGTTCAGGAGTTGCAGGGGGCTTGATGGCTGTGGTGACATGAGGGGTGGCGTTTGGCAGTTTAAATCGCTCATTCTGATGTTCACTCAAAAATCCTTCTGTTGCTTCGTCCTTTGGACCATAATAGATGCGTGCAGTTTCAGAAAGAGTCTCTGTTCGTCACGGAAAGGAGCTTCTGATGATTGCTCGGCTGAGATGTTTCAGTCTATCGGACGGTGCAATGTAAATGCATCAGAGTTTGGCATGTCAGGATAAGCTGTCGTTGGTTAACATCTTAGACCCGATGTATTTCCAATTCTGTGTACGGCAGAGTAGAGTTGCTCTGCAAGTCTATTCTATCATGTGTCAGGGAAACGGGAAATGAAGTCAGTTATATTGTCTCCTGATATTTGCCCGCAGCTGGTTCCCTCTCCAAAATCACTATGCAGACGTATTGTCCCACACGGGCAGACGAACACGGTCCCCTTTAACCACGTCCCCATGGTAACGGAATATCCACCATTATCGTTTCCCCCTCTGGGGAATTCAAACGCGCTTTGTACTTCAGGCCAAGTGGGTTCCGCACACCACTTTTCAGAACATTCTGAACATTTCCAGTCACGGAGTTATACATTTCACAAATTTGTCCCATAGCCCGAACTTCAGACGGGGTCTATAGCCCAGTTACCGAGATGGTGCCAATCATAGATTTCTTTTTTGGATATTATGTAACAGGATCGAGTTCTGAATTCGCGTCTATTAATTTCTCGCCGTTTCCTGTTCTAATACGCAAATTATAGTCGCGTCCTCTTTTTTAAGACCCCTCAACGGTTCAGAAGCGGACCTAAAAATGGGCTCATCTTTTCTTGTATAGTTCTTTGTCTTGCCGTTTGTCCCCCTCTTGCCCCTCTGCTTCGGTTGCCTGAGCGTTATCAGGCGGGTTCGGGGTGTTTGCTTGTGTCGTGTAGCATCTGCTGACATGAAAACTTTGTCCAGACCTGATTCCGGCCTGGTCACAGGCTGTCTAGGTGAGGATAGAGACGCCTCCCCTTTCTTTTGTTTGGACATCGTTTGGTCAGTCAGTCTTTTTTTCTCTGTTGTTGTTTCGTAGGATGGTGTCGATTAGCTACCTCCGGCACTTATTCAACTCAAGTCAAGTTCACTGTCATTTACCCACACACACGCACACCGACAAAAGAGACAACGTTTCTCCGACCCAGGGTGTGAAACACAGCAGCGCACACAACACACACAACACACAACCACTTATCAAAGCGAGGACATCACCCTCCGATGAGACAGGCACAGACAAACAAATTAAAGTGAATAAATAATAACACCACGTTATATAATCATAATCCCACGTAGGAACTCTGTCACCGCTACCAGTTTCTTATTTAAAACGTTTGATTTTCTTTAAATAAAAAGACTGCAATAGGGCCACGGTACTTTTGTCCAACCACACAAGCCGCTAGTAAAAGGATTACATATCCATGATATCCACTTTCCAAACAGACCGCATCAGCAGGGTGACACCAGCGGATCTCACAGGGATTCCGTTATCGTTCAATCTTCGGGTGCTTCGTTCACATTTTCTTTTTAACCATCACAGAGAAAACTCTCCCCGAATTTCTCTCATCAACTTTACAATCAGCAGGCAGAACCACTGCCGGGCCGAGGTAGGTCGGCCAGACGTGACCGACAGGGGCAAGGGTAGGAACGTGCATAGGTCCAGGTTGACCAACTCAACAGCCATGACAACGGGAAATTCAGAAACGGCGGGCAGACAGCGCGACCGCGCGAAAAACAAAACCAAGCGTAGAAGCGGGACCAGAGCATGGGAAGAAAGGTGGGGGAGCGGACCAACCTGGCAGTACTGGCACGGGGCAGAGAAGTATGATGAAGAGAAGATCTGACCCCGGGCGGGATCCCAAAATGCAGGGAAGAGTTAGCAGCTGGCGGAGAAACGGGAAACAGAACAAAACGAGCACCCGCCTGGTCCCAGTCCC